>NW_027397066.1:80003324-80033609 GCF_003265705.2 Callorhinus ursinus
CTTTCTTTTCTTTCTTTCTTTCTTTCTTTCTTTCTTTCTTTCTTTCTTTCTTTCTTTCTTTCTTTCTTCCTTTCTTTCTTTCTTCCTTTCTTCCTTTCTTCCTTTCTTCCTTTCTTCCTTTCTTCCTTTCTTCCTTTCCTTCTTTCTTTCTTTCTTAACATTTTATTTATTTATTTATTTGAGAGAGAGCACATGAGTGGGGAGAGGAACCGAGGGAGAGGGACAAGTGTGGAGCCTGATGGTGGGCTCCATCTCAGGATCCTGAGATTATGACCCGAGCGGAAATCAAGAGTCAGATGCTCAACCAACTGAGCCACCCAGGTGCCCCAATTCTGCATTTCTAACAAATCCCCAAGTGATGCTAATTCTTCTAATCCTTGGATAAGACTTTGAGAAGCAAAGCATAGACAACTGGGATTCATCCAGGCTTTTTTCTTAAGAGGGTAAATGAGTCACCCAAACCATGCCAGATTCTGATTCAGCATATCCAAGGAGAGTCATAGAAATCTACATTTTTAGTAATATCCCCCAGGTGATTCTCTTTGAATGCTAAAATTTGAGAGGCATAAAAAGAACTGGAAGAGGATTTGGGAATGGGTTTGCTACATATAAACAATAGCTTTCTTTACACTTAGATCCCAGGAGCTTTACGCTTTAAGGATGTCCTTGATGTTAACTTTCACAGGATTTCAAAAGAATAAAAATGTTAAGCAATGAGATTGCAAAATGATTTGCTCAGGGCCCTCTACCCCCCTGGGGATGGCCCTAAACCATTAAAAACAAGTTAAGTGGTAGAAATTGAGTGGAAATAAGTTCTAAACCCTCAGGAAGCAAAGAGGTTAATTAGCAAGGTTAGTCTTGGATCCAGAGCTGTGTCTCTATTCAATACTTTTGTTAATGATCTGGAAAAGAAGGTGAAGTTTTAAAATTTGCAGAAAAAATTTATTTTAATTTTCTTGAGACTAAGGAAATTGGTTGAATTCCAAATGACCTAACAATATAAGGTAATTAAGAAACACAAAGGTTGATAAAATCCATTTAAAATATGTAAAAGCAAAGCACATTTTAAAAATAAATTCAAATTACTCATACACATTGATGAGCTCTGAACTAAATGTAATTTTCTCAGGAATAAGATTTATGTTTCTTTTTGTGCAATTCAATGAAGACATTTGTTCACTACCTAGAGGCAATAAAAATGGAATGAGGTATTAAACTATATTAAAAGAGGCCAGAAATAGGACACACATATTATAATACTTCAACTTATGAATCAATAATATCTCTTTATCTTAACTATAGTGCTATAGTAGTCATCTTAGTCACATCATCTTTAGCAGGCTATATGAAAAAAAATAAAGAACCAGAAAGCAATGAGAAACTATTATACTTACAAGAAAAATGAGGCACTCTTTATCATAAAAGATTAAAGGATACATTTAGTTGAGAAAGGGAAAATTAGAAGGATATGTAATAGTATATAAAATAATGAATACTAATGGCAAAACCAATTGAGCACTCTAATTTATCTATATTTCCAAAGACCATTTGCTAGTAATAGAAAAAATATAATCCAATTATATTAGAAGGTAGACAAATATTACCAATAAAGGGTATATTCGTTCTTAACAATGTCCTTCTATGAAAAATCCATTGTAAAGGGTATTGTATTATCTAGGTAAATAAGATGACAGAAAAAGATTGGGAGATATTTTTTAAAAATAATGGATTATAACTATATCTGCAGGTGATATGTAGTATACTCAATAACATAACTAGTTGGAAGTAGAAAGGTAATTTTTCCTTTGACTATTCCTATACTTTGCAGTATAGAAAAGGAAAAAAAAATGGAATTAAAAAAAATCCTGTTTCAACCTGATAAGCAAGGTGGGTCTAATTATTTGCATTTAGTGATTCAAAAAAAAAACACAACTTTAAAAAACTCATGTATTAATTCTTAAAAGAAATACATTTAAAATAAAGTAGATGTCATTAAACAAAAAACCTAAGAGATTATAATCACTTATTCATTAAATAATACCTATTGTGTGCCAGTAATTGTGCTATATGCTGGAAATAACTGATGAACATGCAAGACTGTCCCTGATTTCATCAAGCAAACCCTGCAGGCAGTTATGCTTCAGTGTGAGAAGTGGTATAAGAGAGGAAGTATATGAGTAGATGCTGATATGGGAACATATAGAATAATCCAGATCTGGAGCATCAGATAAAGCTTTCTAGAATACTTGATTCCTGATATGGGGAGCTGAAAGATGTCATTCAAGTGAAAGGCAGCAGGGTTAGCTTGATCAATATAATCAGTTACATGGTAAATTTTTGCAAATGAAAGAAGTTCAATATATCCAAGCTAAAAATGAGGTGGGAAAAGTGAGATAGTGAGATAAACAAAGGCCTGGTTATGCAAACCATGGTAAGAGTCTGCACTTTATCCTGAGGGAGCTGGGGAACTCTTGAGCGTCTTGAGCGTTTTTAAAGCAGTAGAAATATATAATTAAAACTTCACTTAAGAAAGTACTCCGACTGCAGTGTGGAGCACAGACTGGGGGTCAGGGATGGGGAGAAAGACTGAAGCCTCAGAGTTCACAGTTTCTATGAAGCAGATGATTATGGGTAAGGTATTGATACTGAGAATGAATAGAAGCAGACAAATTAGAGAAATGGTTAGTGGGCAGAATCAACAAGTTTCTAAGTGACTGAATGGGGGATGATAGTAGCAAAACTTTTACAAAAGAAAATGATGGATGCATTTGTTTAGAATTTGAAGACAGTTTTTGTTTCTAAATAGGAAAAAAATAGTCCACAAATTTGATGATATTAAAGAAACACAAGATATGTTAGATATCATTTCATCATTCTTTTTTATTTATCATATCTGAGATTATGCTGTACATAAATATTGACAGTTTTATTGAAAATCACATATTAAAATTTCCCTAGTATGCCAGATTATAAAAAGTACTTCAATTTAAAACTTGTCTTTCTTTTCCTGGGGCACCTGGGTGGCTCAGTCAAGTGTCTGCCTTCGGCTCAGGTCATGATCCTGGGGTCCTGGGATCACGGGCTCCCTGCTCAGCGGGAAGCCTGCTTCTCCCTCTCCCACTCCCCCTGCTTGTGTTCCCTCTCTCGCTGTGTCTTTCTCTGTCAAATAAATAAATAAAAAATCTTAAAAAAAAACCAAACTTGTCTTTTTGATCGTGAAATTTTACTGCGGCTGTAGTATGCCCACCACTATAATGCTGAATGAGGTACAAGTACAGTACTCCACTTCTATTGCCATATTCTGAAAAACCTCTACTTTTCCTAGAAACAGCATACAAAAGAGTCAGGTTGATGAATAAGCATGTTGAAAAGGGCCTGTGGCAAAAGGGAACATAATGTGTTTAAAGAAACTGACAGAGAGCTTGTGTGGATGTAGTGTAGAAAACAAGAGGATGGAGGGAAGGAAGGTCAACGAGGAACCACTAGAAGACACTGAGTTAGTAGTAAAGAGAATTATCACTCGGGACAAACTGGCTTTGTGAGCTTATTAGACAGCTAATGTATGACTATACTCAATATATGAACTAGGATAAAATGGGTTCTGACATGGTATTAGGAATAACTTTTGTAGTGAACAGACCAGAACAGATCATCAATCTTTTTACCAATTTGTGGCCCTGGCATATTAGTTAGCCTAGCTAAGTAAAGTCTCTATAAAGTTAAAAAAAGGCATACATTGAACCATTGTTATAGGAATTAAATGAAATAATATATTATTTTATGTATTATAAATGCCTAGACCTAGTAAAACCTAAAAGCTGAGAATGGCAATGTAATTTTTATCTGACTTGCTCAAATTTAATTTCACTATGTCTAAGTGAATGAAAGTTACTTTAAAATATCCTGATTTATTTTTTCATAAAGAGCTTTTGAGGTCTGGAAATAAAGATGACATTGGATTTGGAGTATGAATACCTAGGTTCAAGTCCTAGCATGTCTCTTATGAGTATATGTAGATGTTGTGGGTTGAATTGTGCTCCCTATCCCCCCCAAAAAGATATGACCACCCAGAAACTGTGAATGTGACCTTATTTGGGAAAAAGATCTTTCCTGATATAATTAGGTTAAGGGTACTGAGAAGAGACCATCCTGGATTAGGGTAACCCTAAATCCAATGATAAGCATCCTAGAAGTCCACGGAGAAATGACAGGGTTGTGTGAAGATGGAGGCGGACATTGGAGTTATGCTCCTGGAGCTACCAGAGGCGAGAAGAGACATAGAAGGATTCTGATCTAGGGTTCTCAGAGAAAGGATGGCCTTACTGACACCTTGATTTCAGAGTTGTGGTCTCTAGAACTGTGAAAAAATAAATTTCTGTTGTTTTAAGCCACCAAGTATGTGGCAATTTATTATGGCAGCCCTTGAAAACTACTATAGTGTATTTCTGGCTTTGAACAAATGGTATAACCTCTATGAACTTCTATTTCCTACTCAATAAAATAGTAAAATTATACCCTGTCACATAGGGTTGCTGTGTTGATTAAATTGAAGATGTAAACATGAAAGTATTTTTAAACCATGAAGTACTACTGAGGTCTAAATGCTTATTATGTTTTCTAATCTGTCAGTGAGGTTTTTAATAAATGTTTTGTTTTGAAGGATGTTAAAAAAAAAGAAGAAAGAAGAAAGAATGGCATATCTAATCTTTATCATTTAGTGGGGAAATGATATCATATGCCTAAGAAATAAGTAAAGAAAAAGAATAAAAAAACATGAAAAGTTTAATCTTATAAATAAAACCAGTGGCATACGTGGAGCAAAGAATGCAGAGCAACCAACATGTCCTTCAGTAGGTGAATAGATGAATAAACTGTGGTATCCAGACAATGAAATATCATTCAACACTAAAGAAATGAACTATTAAGACATGGAAAAAAAAACATGCAGAAAACTTCAATGCATATTAATACATGAAAGAATCCAATCTGAAAAGGTTACATACTGTATGATTCCAACCATATGACATTCTGGGAAAGTCAAAACTATGGAGACAATAAAACAATCAGTGGTTGCCAGGGATTAGAGGGAAGAGAGAAATGAATAGTGGAGCACAGAGGATTTTTAGGGCAGTGAAATTACTTATTTTGACATTATAATAATGGATCTTTGTCATTACAAATTTATCCAAACCTATAGAATGTACAACACCAAGAGTATATTGTAATGTAAACTGTGGACTTTGGATCATCATGTTGTGTCAATGTAGGTTCATCTTTGGTAACAAGTGTACCACTCTGGTGGGGATATTGATAATGGGAGAAGCTATGCATGTGTGGGGGCAGGGAAATATATGGGAAATCTCTGTACCTTCTGCCCAATAGTGCTATGAAACTAAAACGTCTCTAAAAAATAAAATGTATTAAAAACAAAATGAACCAAAAAAGCTAATAAAATTATGATAAATAAATTAAAAGAAAAAAGGTTACAGAGGAGAGTGGTTTATAATATGGAATAGCCTAGTTTAGGAAAATCTTATGCTAGCTCTATAGTTACCACCATATATGAAACATTATAACACTAATAATTATTGTCTATGTTGTTAATGCTACTCACTGTAATGAATATAGAGAAGAATAATGTGTACCTATGATTTCTAGAAGGGAAGTCAGTTCACTTTAAAATCAATAATACTCTAAATGTTCTATGATTATAGAATAAAAGTAGTGAAGGGAGCTATTTTTAAATAGAATCAGTTGTGCTGAGCTCTATCTACTTGTAATAGGGCTTTCAATTTGCTCAGACCATCCACACAACTAAATACAACACTGCCATTTCTGAGAATTTTTCACTTATAATTTCTTCTTAGAATGTGGTTTCATAATCACTTTTGATCAACATCTGCTGTTGATTTTTTCCGTTTGCATTAGAACAAAACAAATTTCAATCTCTGTTGAATATCTCCATAGGAGATCTAAATTCTAGTCTCTGCCCTCTCATTAATAGCCGTGTGACTATAGTTATTAATATGTAAATTACAATTTCAAAATGAGGAGCTCCTACTCATGTACCTAGATAAAATAACACTTATTATTACTACAAAAATTCTTTTTCTAGCTGTCTTTGACAGATGTCAAATATGTAGATAATAAGTTCAGGGAAGCATTCAAGCTGTTACAAAGGTTTGGTGGGTCCCTCATAGTTACTTGCTTATGGGTACTTCCACCACCAATCAGAGATTGAGGTAACTCTTACTGTGAATGAATTTAAGAGATGACTGAAAGCTTAAAGGCCTAATCAGTGTTATATGATATTATCTAGATTCTTCATATCTCTTAATAACTAGGATGATGAGAGGATATAAACAATGTCAAATTCAATGGGGATAAATATAAAGACATGTTTTTAAAGAATACAAATAGAACATAATAAATGTATAAATTAGTTTAACGTGTGTCAAAAAGAGTTGGAGACTGTCTACAAGCCCTACCGGTGCCAAGAATGTAATGGGACTACAAGAAAGAGAACCTAAACTTAGTCCATATACATAAAAGAAACATACTGTACAGCCAGTATTCAAATCCAGACTAATAACGATTCCATTCTATTTGCATAGTTCAGAAATATCGGGGTAAACTGGGGCAAATTACTTCACCTCTCTTGGTTTCAGTTTCTTTATCTGTAAAATAACCATAATAAAAGCACTTGCCACACATAGTTATTACAAGAAGTGAACAAATATATGAGAAGCACTTAGATTAGTTCTTGCATAGAATAAGAACTAAAAAGTATTTATAAGATAAGGAAACATATTAGCAATTAAAATCATGATGGGTCTGGAAATTGATGGGCCAGTAATTTTCCTAGTCAACTGGTGTTTACTTTGTCCCTTCCTTGTTCAATTTTGGCCAGCTCTGATTTTTACTTCCTGCTTTTCTGTAATCCTGTCTTTCTATGACTGGGTGTCACATCAAAGGAAAAACTAATTTTTAAGTTATCACAATATGATTTTTCTGCTACTGACTTCTTTTTAAAAGAAGCAACCTGATAAAATAAATTTAAGATGTAAACTAGAAAATAAACACAAAATATCTGTTAATATTTGGAATATTTTTACATTTAAGCTTTAAAAATCCATGAAAACTATATGAAGAAACATTGTACTTTGAGAGGAAAACTGTAATATAAAGAAGAAAAATGAAATATATTGAGTTTCAGATATTAATACTAACATTGGAGCAAATATGAGAACACACTTTTTTCAAGTTCTTAAAAGCAAGCTAGCAGTTTCTTTCCATGAAAGTGAAATCATTTTATTCACTATAACTAATACCAGGACCCTGAGTCTTATAAAAGGTCAAGCCATGCTATGAGTAATGTTTTAAAGCGAATCAAAACAGACCGATACTCTTAACTCTTAATCACTTTCCATTAGAGTAATAACTTGCAATCATAAGGCTCTTTTCCAAGGAGCCTTTTTCTGAATAATCTACCTCCATTAAAGAAGTAGATGACAATGCTCCTCTTTATAGTTCTCAAGTACATCTCTAATTTTCTCCATTGTGGAAGCAGTTAATGGCTTATTTTCTCTTTCTTTATGACATGAATGTTAATAGCAAGGATCTGTGAGATAAGTGACTAAATCCTAAACGAGTGGTTTTGTTGGAAACATTCCAAATCATGGCAGAAAATGAAATTGTTTTTGTTTTTTACTACTTTCTGTTGTATTAGGGTATCATGGCCATTTCATTTTTTGTTACCAAATAATATATTGCTGCAAATGCTTAGGAAAACAATCACCAGAGAAAACAAATCACCAGGCTAATGTAGATGCAGTGATTTGTCCAAGTTATCCCTTTCTCATCATTATCAAATATTACTAAATTTCTTCATGTGACACTGAGATATAAGCTATATCGTTTTATGAATGTAGGTTGTAAACTATTCAAATTGTTAATTCATCCTAGGACCTCTTTCATTTAAATGCTATTGCTAGGGCACCTGGGTGGCTCAGTTGGTTAAGCGACTGCCTTCAGCTCAGGTCATGATCCTGGAGTCCCGGGATCAAGTCCCACATCGGGCTCCCTGCTCAGCCCGGAGTCTGCTTCTCCCTCTGACCCTCCCCCTTCTCATGCTCTCTCTCTCTCATTCTCTCTCTCTCAAATAAATAAATAAAATCTTTAAAAAATAAATAAATAAATGCTATTGCTAGATCACCTCTTCAATTACAAATCCTCAGTATTTACTTATATTTTTGGTAAAAAGGATTCTGGGTATATTTGAAAGAACATTAGACTGGGTATCAGATAGCTGGTTTCATATCTAATCTGCTACTCAAGTTTTGTGATAGCTTTGGAAAGTCCCTCTAACCCTCTTGAATCTCTCATCTCTATAAGAAGATTTTGTCTCAGCCCCAAGTCGCCCTGGTCAATAGCAGGCTCCTCCCTGATCAACTGTGGGCATACACTCCCTCTCTTGAATCTGGCCGATTCTCTTTTTGAGACAGTCCCTTTAACAGCATTTGCAAACCAAGCCTCATGGCCATAATATACCATTTTTCTCAGTACTGGCTCCATCTCATCATCCCAACTTTAAGGCTTAGGTAATTGAGAACCTGTGGTACGAGACAGTTCATACATTCAAGTTCAACCTCAACTCCCTACTTCCTAATAGTTCTAAGGTCTATATTTAATTTCTTACCCCAGAACAGGTAGTACAGGACAGATTAGGAGCAGCATGAAAAAAAAATAGTCTCCTAGAAATGGGTGGGTGAGACAGAAACTTAACATTAAAGATGGGAGACAACAAAGACAAACTCTTGCTCTGGGTAAGTCATTCTTACCTGCCTGTGTCACTCCATCAGCTGAGTCTATTTTATCATTCCACAAAGGTCTTTATGGTTCCATATTTTTCACGCAACATACATCCTTTTCCTGAGCATTATAAAACATGCTAGAGTCTTATCTTGCTTCAAATTCCGGTATGATTTTTAAAAACCCCTAAAATGAGCTAGTCATTCTTAGGTGCCTCTGAAAAATAGCTACTTTGAGTAATTAAAATACATTTATGGCAACTGGTAACATATCCTGCATACATCTGCAGAAGTACATAGATTATATTGCACAACTATTAGACAAAGCACTCTTCATCTACTGAAAGATAAGCAAGAAAGTGGTCATTAGAGTAAATGGTGAAGTTACTTAGGTTCACATCAGTAATGCATGGAATTAACCATATTTAATGTTATTGGAGAGGAATAAGCCCTCTCCCTAATCATAATCATCTTGATCCAATTCCATCCTTCAGAAATTTTAATTTATCTAACTTATAAGAAAATGTGTTAAACAAAGGCACTTCACAATATTAGTGCAATTTGCATCAAATGCACTAGAGAAAATTACCTAATACAATTTTCTAAGCCATTTAGTATCATGAACTTGGCACTAAAAGGAGAAAATTGCATTTTATGATTTGTAGGCTGTTGAAAACATCACACACCTGAATTCACACAATCTACATATTTTTATGCAGTTCTCTCAACAAAATACCAAATCTTTAATAAGCCAGAACACTAACTTGAAGATTTTACTGTATGAAACTAAAACAGAAAGATAAGACATCTAGCCCTATTTGAGAAACAAACAGTAACTATGAAAACACTGTAATCATTTCTCTCCCAATTTTGGAATAAAATTACAGGTCTCTTTTTGTCTCAGTTATTATTTTTTTGTAAAACTGAAAGAATAAAAGGTTAAAATAGGGACTGAAAAATATGTGTATTTTATTAATGTTCATACTCTATTGAATCAAAGGTTACTGAATAAAAGAACCAAAGATAAAAGATCTATGTATCAACAGAGTACATCAATTTCCCTTTTAAAAATACACTCATACTTTATTAGGTCTGTGTCAGTATAAAACTAAATTATATAAACTGGATAAAGTTATTCAGTTAGAAAACTAATCTTATAAGGAAGGCCTCCTGATTTGTACTTCCCTAGTCAGCTATCAGAGAGAGGGGTGGGGGGAGGTCGAAATAAGTGAAGCACTTGATATTTGGAATTATGATAAACAACATGAGTTTTCAGAACTTGTCAAATGAGATGAACAGAGTGGCTATCATTTCTATCTTTTCATCATCTGACATGGCACATAAAACAGTGACAATAAAACTCTGTAAAGATGATTACTCCTGAGATTCTTCTGATGTCATGGTACTGCAAACATAGCAGGATCACATTTCAACTTAGACACCCAAAACCTGACTCATCTTGCCAAAGGGAATAGAATATAAAACATCACCTTAACCTCAGCATCAGAGAGAGAAATAAGATGGCAGAAAAGACACAAGGGCAGACACAGATTTCTCAGGCAAGAAAAAGAGCTGCAGGGCCAAAAAAATACACACAAGTCATTCCTGAGGTTAACAACTAACATAGGCAGAAAGCATTTTGCAGGGCATTTTGGAGCAAAGGAAGCAAAGACTCTGTAGAAATCAATTTATAAAGACTGTACTTAAAGTGACCTTTGAGCAATTGCATTAGCAGGGACTGAGAATTTCTTGCAAATAGAATAAGGATCCTGAAATAAGAGATATCAACACCAAGGAAGAAAGGCATAGAAACAAGAACAAAGTGACATACACAAAAGAAGTCTCTAGACTAAAGCAGAATACAGATTACTTCCTAAGTCAAACTAAGCCTTGCTTATGTTGTCTTAGAAAGGAACAATTGTCACTTTGCATTAGAACTTTATAGTATGTTTTAGAATAGCTACGTACATTTGTGCCTGAGGTTGTCATATGACAAAATCCATACCGTGTCATATGCACTGTCATTCCCTGGTATGAGTACAGGTGATTTCAACAAATATTTATATTCCATTAATTAATGAAGTTGAGAATCATCAACTGATGCTATATTCAAGAAGAAAAGGATAATGAAAAACAATATTTACATAGTCTCAAAGTATCTCCCTATAAATTACATATTAATTACAAAAAATATAGTATCTATATATTGAAGAAAATGGACAAAACTATAACCAAATGACCTTACCGAGAAGGGACAAATAGTCACTCTTTGTCCCTAAATGTGATGCCCTGAAAAATACACGTATCATCTATGTAGCATTCTGACTATAAACGCATAATCTGATCCTAATCATGAGGAAACACTAGAAAAGCTCAAATTGAGGGGAATTCCTCAATTTCTTCAAAAATATCACCCACCATGAAACACAAAGCCTATTCCAGATTAAAGACAAGATACACATGACAACTAAATGTCAAACATGATCCTGTATTGGATTCTGTATCTCCCAAAAATGTTACAAAGGATATTATTGGGATAACAGGCAAAAATAATATGTGGATTATTAACTAGATAAAGTTATTGTATCTAATTTCTAAATTTGTTTTTATCAAAATGTCTAAATTTGATAGCTATACTGGGTTCTATAAATAATATCCTTATGCTTTGGAAATTCACACTAAACTTTTAAGGACTAAAGGGAGGCATGATGTATGACTTTGTACATATAACAGAAAATCTTGTACTATTGTTGTAATTTTACTGTAAGTATAGAAATAGTTTGAGATAAAAGGTTAAAAAATTCATTATGACATTAAAATTATAGCTGAGGCCAAAATCACATATCAACAATATAAAATGTACATCTACAGTGGTAGAATATATTTGAAATGTAATTAAAACAAATTGAACTATTTTATAATTTTATTACCAAGAGTAATAGTATTATTTATTAAAAGTTTGACATAATAGTGCAGGGACAATAATTCCTTACTAACATCAGCTGTGTGTTTTGTTACCACACATATATAAAACAATAAATGATAGCTTTCACTTGAAGCTGGTGGAAGAGGAAGTATCTTTTGGCTTGTTCTACAAGTATATGTACTTGTACTTATTTTGAGCTAAAGGCATTTGGAGAGCAACAGTTTCAAGGAGGGCACTCTAACCTCTTCTATTCTTCCTAAAAGCAGGAGATAAAGCTCCCATGTGAAAGATGCCCTACCAGGAGAAAAAGAACATTGTTATCACCAAAGATGGGAAGTTAAGGCCAGGAGAAAACTGTACAAACTTTATTAAAATAACCCCTATCTTCCTTTAGTCTCCCCATATATTTTAGTTACTTTTACACAATTACTACTCCATGTTCAACATAAGCACCTAGACCTAATTGCTTTTTGGGTCTTAATTTTTCTGTGATGATTCCCATGTACATGTAAAAAATATTAAATGAAATTTGTATGTTTTTCTCCTGTTAATCTGTTTTATGTCAACCTAATACTCAGGTCTAGCTGATGACCCTAAGAGGATAAAGAAAAAAATTTTGCCTTCCCTGTATAAGTACAGAAAGAAGGTCCCTAACTTATAATGGTTCAACATATGACTTTTCAGGTTTATGATGGCACAAAAGAAATATGCATTCCAAGATCCTCAAACTATACTTTGAATTTTGTATTTTGCTCACATCCTGGGCTAATGATACGTGGTAGGATACTCTCTTGTGATGCTGGGCAGTGGCAGCGAACCACAGCTCCCATGGGCCACGTGATCATGAGGGTGAACAACCAAGGCACTTAACAACCATTCTGTTTTTCACTTTCAGTATAGGAGGATTCAATAAACTACATGAGAAAAAATAAATAAACTACATGAGATACTCAACACTTTATTATGAAATAGGCTTTGGGCTAGATAATTTTGCCCAACTCTAAGCTACTGAAAGTGTTCCCAGCACATTTAAGTAGGCTAGGCTAAGCTATGATGTTCAGCAGGCTGGGGGTATTAAATGAATTTTTGACATGATATTTTCAACTTACAATGGGTTGAGTAGGATGTAACCCTATCATAAGTTGAAGAAGATCCATAAATGTTTTTGAGCTTGTCAAACATCTTAAACATCACTAGACCTCATTTTTTTCATAAATAAAGAAGTTAGTATTAAACCATCATTCCCAAATTACTACAAATTTAGTCGCTGTAAACAACACAATTTATCTTACAGTTCTGTAGGTCCAAAGTCCAACATAGGTATCACTGGACTAAAACTAAGGTGTCAGCATGGATGTGTTCATCTCTGGAGGCTCTATGGGAAAATCTGTTTCCTTGTATTCTCAGGCTCCTAGAGACTGCCTGTATCCCTTGGCTCATGGCCCCCTTTCTCCATCTTCAAAGCCATTAATGTTAAATTTCTCTTCTTCATATCCCTATATCTGACCAAATCTGGGAAAGTTTTTCTGTTTTTAAAAAGCCGTGTGATTATTTTGGACCCACCCAAATAATGCAGAGTAATCTCTCCACCTCAAGACCTTCAACTTTAATTATTTTGGTGTGTAAGGTAACATATTCACAATTTGGGGAGATTAGGACATGGACACTTGTGAGGGACCATTATTCTGCTGATCACATGGTATTTCATGGAACTGCAGTTTAGAACTGTAATTATTAATCTTGAAGAATGAAGAATTACATGGTCAATAAGATTGTGAAATTTTCTATTAAAAATACCAAAGTAGGGGCACCTGGGTGGCTCAGTCGGTTAAGCATCTGCCTTCAGCTCAGGTCATGATCCTGGGGTCCTGGAATCGAGCCCCTCATCGGGCTCCCCGCTCAGCCAGGAGCCTGCTTCTCCCTCTCCCTCTGCTGCTTACCCTGCCTGTGCTCTCAATCTCTCTCTGTCAAATAAATAAATAAAATCTTTGAAAAAAAATCAAAGTATACATTGCTATTTTTAAAATTTTAAAAAGTCTTCAAAGTATTTAAAAATTTTTGCTTAATGATCTTTATATATATAGTTTCACACTAATTTGGGAAGATTTTCTCTTAACACCAATTGTGAAGTGCTTAACTACAATATCTTAATTGTTTGTTTCAGCAAAAATAGTCTGTGATATTTGCTCAGCAATAATTATGAATATTCAAAACCATGATGCAAAAGATGTTAAAAACCCTCAAAAAAGATATGTGTACAACTATAGATACGTGTCAGTTTTGTAGTAATTCATCAGAATTAAGACTGGCAAGAAATATCATGGATATATCACATCTCTTGTTAATTGGATTAATCCCTCAAGTTAGTTCGTCAAAGAAAGGGTATTTAGAGCAAGCGAGGTGATTATATGGGGGCAAGAGATCCAGCCTCCTTCAGCAAGGCATTTCCTTAGTCTCTATTCTCTCAGGCTCAAAGTTGCTTAGTGACTCTGTCTGCAAAGATAAAAACCTGAAAGATAAAAAACTAGCCTAAATCTCATTCCCTCACTCTTATATAAAGCATTTTCTATAAGCGAAACCTCAGACTCTTCTAAAATGTGAATCAAATTCATCATCAGAAAAGCCACATCCTCATCTGTGCACCCGTATCTCAGCTTCCAGTTTCCCCACATAATAGAAAGCCAATTTCCTTTAATTTTCAACAAAGGCTAAAACAAAACAGAACAATCCCCCCTCCACAGAAAAAAAAAAAAGAGTTTCTAGTAAGTATTTACTTAACCAGAAAGTCTAATAATGAAAGCAGCCCTTTTCCCTACAGCAATACAAAAATGGAACTTACCTTTATTAAGCACCGAACTGCTTAGGTACAAGGTTCCTAGCTATGACGTAGCTATGGTCTCTGCTAGCTAGAAACTGAACATGAAAAACTTGAGGAAACAGAAGTTGGTAAGATTTAAGGATTTAGAGGTTTCCTATTCATTTAGTATCAAATGAACAGTATCTGCATCATCAAAGAAGTAAAATATCCATCTGTTTTGGGCAAGTACTCAAGATTAAGGGACAAAATGAGAGAGTATCTACAATAAATAATTACTATATAATCTTCAAACTGCATCTGTCCTCTAGACAAAAAAGTTATCTACTTCTGCAAAGAACTTTCATGCATTTTTAATAAGTTTTAGGAATGATTGTTAGTTATGGTTATTAAATGGTATTTGAATGTGTCCAACACTGCTTTCCTATTAATTGTAAAGTATATACTAAGATACTGAAGAGTTACATATTACATACATAAATACATACACATATATACACACTCAGAAAATACAAAACACTACCTATGTGAGTTAAAACATTAACTATTTTTAGTAACTATCCTATTTAGGAAAACAATACCAACTAATATATTTTTTTCTTTTAGGTACTAAGATATAGCTCTTGAAAATTCAAAGTAAAATATTGTAATTAGGCTAAAAATGGTTCAATCCTAACACCTTAGAAAGGATTGAATCCTAGGATTTGAAATATGTCCAAATAGGAGTTTGGGGGTAAATAAAATGTTTTTCTTCTCTTTGAAAGATTTTTGTGCTGCTAAATGAATTACTTCATTTTATAAGTTCCACTTTTATTTAAACTCCATTTTAAAGTAATTAAAATTTTAAGAAAGGATTAAAGTTGAGTATTTCTGAAAACTCAAAATTATGTCCTTTCATCTACTGAGTAGGAAGTTGGGACTTAACTGCTGCTGCCTTTATAAAAGAAACAAACTTTTAATTTACTTTAGCTCATCTATTTACTTCTATAGATCACTCTTTGGCTGTGCTTTCAAGTGTACCACACTAAGGAGATCTATAGTCATTAAGCTCATGCTTTGGTCTTCAATAATGGAGCTTGATTTTCTCTCATTTAATCAGATTTACACAATTTTGCAGACTAATGGGGGTAAACTGCCTAATTAAAAAAAATTAAAAATTTTAAAAATTAAAAAACTGCCCAATTATATTTTATAATGGACCAAGTTTTTTATTGAAACCACTATTCCCCATAATCACTGTAGATTTACACCTATGCAGTCATCAAAATTGAGTATTATATATGAATACTTTTTATCTACCACCTATTATAAATATCCAGTCAGTCAGACTGAGCAAATAGATATAGTGAAAGAAAGTTTGGATGGACTGCACATTCATGACTTTCATCACTGTAGTAAGCATATTAACTTTTCAATGGGTATTTAGTTCACTGGGGCATAACAAACTACATGATTAACTAAAGTCAAAATAATACTGTTACACAAAGCAAATTATTAGCCTATAAAATAATAGAAGAATTGTGTAAGTGTTCAGCAGCTATCAAATGAAGACGCTCATTACCTATATCTGGTCTGCAATAAAGTCACAAGACAATATTTACTCATTCATTTTAAAAGCCACCCTAGTAGAATCCCTAGGAGACACACAAATGTAATTTACATAGTACAAGCTATCATGATTATCTAATATGATCAATATATATAATTAATGTAATCACTGCTGCAGAAAAGCTATAAAGATTACCTGATAGAACATTACTTAGAATAGATATTGTGTACTTATCACTAAGTGAAATTTACAATATTCGTCTACCTATTTACTTGACAGTTTCAGGACCAGTTACTGATTTCCTACACAGATAATTAGAAGCCACGATAAAAATCTGTCTCTTTCTCTGTATGTTTTCCTCTGTGTGTCTCTCTGTTTCCGTCTCCCTTTCTCTCTCTCTCTCTATCTCTCTCTCTCACACACACACACACACACAAACACAGAGTCATTTAAATTCCTTAAGAAGTTCTATTTTAATTACTAATCAAGTATAAGTGCTTCCAACTTCCAGATAACTACAAACATCCTTAGAGGAAAAACAAAGTTTATGAATGTAACCCGACTCCATATTAGGTTAAATACTTAAGTGTAAGAAAATCATAATTTGATGTGGGTTGGGCCAGTTAATACTTTATTCTCCCTACTTCTTTAGATATGCTGGTGGAGTGTCCAATTCATTATGTGAAATACAATTGGATTTTCATGGCGATATGGCTATTTCAAATAAGCATCAAAAGATCATTTTCATGCCTACATTGTAAAGATGTGATTTCCTTAGCATTTGCCTAGGAGTAAATATCATTGTTAATTTTCAAATCAGAAAAAATAAAATCATAAGCAGTTTTCATTAAAAACTGTTAATGATTGAAAGCTAAACTTTTCTCATTCTTCATTTTATTTGTTTAACTAGGGTATGATTGCAATGGTGTTTAATTTTTTACTTTTATGTTGCCAGAGCTGTGCTTTCCAATAGTGTAAACACTAGCCATATGTAGCTATTTAAATTTAAATTTAATAAAATTAAAAATTCATTTCCTCAGTCATACTAACCACACTTTAACTGATCAATTAACAGATGACATGGAACATTCCCATTATCTCAGAGAGTTCTTTTGAGCAGTGCTGCCCTAGAAGTACCACCAAAAATGAAAGATCATGAGTTTAGGCGACCAGCACTCTTTTTTTTTTTTCCCCCCATCAGCACTCTTAAGTGATATAAGCAACATTCAAACCAAACCCAGGCTTATCTCTAGAATCTCTGTTTTTCCCACTGCACTAGGCATTGGGCAACCAAAGATACTCGGGTCAACAATACAGTTTCAGCACAATTTATAAATGTATAGTATGACAGACAGTTATGTAAAAATTATATTTGGCCCAACTCCCTAACTATAGAGAACACTGCAGACATTCTTAAAAAAGCTAATCAAGCAACATAAACATAGATTAATTAACACTTAACTAATAAAAATGATAGCTTCAGGGGAGTCTGGACTCAGCCTACTTTCAAAAATAATATGGAATTAATTATGTTATAAAGTCTAAATATCTAGCACTTTACTAAAACACTGTAATTTAACTCATGGATTGACTAATTAATTTCACTCTTCAGTTGACCAAGTGGAAAATGACAGTTGTAAAATTATGGTCAAAGACAAATGGGAAATGTCTTAGTCAGTTTGGGATGCTATAATAAAAATACCATCGACTGGGTGCCTTAAACAACAAACATGTATTTCTCATAGTTCTGAAGGCTAGGAAGGATAAGATCAAGGTGTCAGTCAAAATTTTGGTTCATGTTGAGAGTCCTTTTCCTGGTGTGTAGAGGAAACACCTTCCTGCTGTATCCCCACATCCACTTTTAAAACGGCACTAATCCCATTCATAAGGGTTCTACTCTCATGTCCTAATTGCCTTCCAAAGGACCCATCTCCAAATACCAACAAATTGGAGATTAGGGTTTCAACATACAAATTAGGTGAGGATACACACATTGTCTCTTTCAGGAAAGGACAACGGTATGCCCTGAAAGCAGATCTTTGCAATTCTTTTAAAAACCACTCCAATGTGCTAAAAAAATTTTCAGAAAATAGGACTATTTTCTAAAATAAGAATATTTTGAGAAAGCTTAAAGTTCCAAGGAACTATAACTGTATTGTGGTTGATCTCATCTGGAATTCTTCACATTATCTTTCTAGTCTAGCCAGGAGTGCCCACTCCCTAGATCTAGTAGCTCTAGGAGACTTTCCATATATCATTACAGGAAGATAAGTGCATCATTTATGATTATTTCTTTTTTGGCCTTATTATTTGGCCAAAACTAGCTGTTTCTAAGTAGAACTTTATACCATAAAGTAATTTGCCTAGGATCTGTAGCTATAATCATCACTGACTCCTGGAGCCATAACCTCTATGCCAACCCCATCTCTTATTTCTGCCCCAGGGTTGTCCATTGTGTAGGAAGTCAGACACTGACTTTAGAACCAACAGTTTTCCAAATGTTGCCTGAACCATAAGTTACTAAGACCTATAGAATGTGCACTAACCTACTCAGTGCACTTTTCAAATTGTTAGTTGAATCAATTTAGTGGATTAGAAAATCAATTTAGTGTATAAATAAGCTTAAAAAATAGAAACATCAGAATGTAACACACAACAATTTTGTTTCACTTACAGATTTCATGGCAAATGATAGGGAATGAAGACAAAAGTAAACCAATCCAGTAATAAATAAAGACATTGTTTACTATTATAATAAAAATTCTCTTGCTTATGCCATTTAATGTTTCTTTTATCTGCTAACTATACTCATCATTGTCTTTTTCTCTGTCATTAATTTATATTTTCATCAACTATCAATAGATCTATTTTGCTAACAAAAATTAATCTGATTTCTCAAGAAAGAATGTTTTTGATATATTTTAGGGAAGAAAAAGCCCAAATCAAAAGACAGAATTTATAGCTGAGTAAAAGATATATTTTAGAATGATAAATTGATTGCACAATTATCATTTTAACTGTTGTATTTACTGAATGCATCCAAATGCCAGTAATAACCCTAAAAGCTGTCCAAATATAAATTTTAGGTTAACTGGATCACTAAGAAGCTCTGTATTATTTACACTGCAGCACAGAAATAAATGAGGTCAGTGCTATGCAAACTGCTGTCCTAAACTGGGAGAAAAGGTCTACAAAGTGTCAAATATTATCAAGAATGTGACAATCCCCTGATGTTTCTAGATAATATAGTACATTTATCAGTGAAACATCGCTGGGGATATATTTTTTGCATAAACATACAATTCTTGACATTACTGATGAAAATTCCCTTGCGTTCTTACTGTGATAGTACTTTTTTAAGCCTTTATCATTCGCCAATTATAAGCAAATATAGATTTGATGATCTATGCTATCATGGTTTCTTGCCAAGACTACAAACAGAGTTACAGGGAATTTCTTCCATGAGAAGAAGAAATTCAGTGTCCTGAATACCAGTTTCATAGTGGCCAGCTATCTGCTCCAACCTATCATCAGCTACACAAATTTTACAGTAGCAAGAGAAAAAAGTCTATCTAGGGTCATTCAGAACAACCTGAAGGAATAGTAACTATATATTATTGGTCAGTTGGCAGGCCCTTTATAATGTTAAAGTACAGAACTAGTCTAGCCATAATGCAAGTATTAACAGAGATTAAGTTGATAATACCGCTTTTAAAAAAACAACAGTAACCCTTCATTTTACAAATTTGTAAAATGTTTTGCTTAAGCAAAACAAACAAGCCAATTAAAAAAAAATGGACAAAGTTTAGCTAACGCACTGAGGCTAGATAAAGAAATAAATGTCATCCATAATGGAAAGTAATAAATAAAACTTTCTTTATTCACAGAAGGCATTATCATGTATGTAGAAAATTTTGTGAAACCTATAAGAAAAGCTACTAGAAAGAATAAGTGAGTTTAGTAGAATTGCAGGATCAATATACAAAAATCAATTGCCTTTCTATATATGAGCAATGAATTATCAGAAATTAATTTTTAAATGCTATTCACAAAAATATGAAATAATGGAGAACTATGACAAAAAATGTGCAATATCTGTAAACTATAATGCTTTGTAAAATGCTATTGAGAGAAATTAGAGAAAACATAAATAGTGGAGTCACATGTTCATCAGTTGAAAGAATCAAAATTGTTAAGATGGTAATTCTTCCCAAATGGAACTATAGATTCAATACCATCTGAATAAAAAAAAAAAAACAGAATTGAGAAGTTGATTTTAAAATTTACATGGGATGCAAAATATTTAAAATAGTGAAAAAATTTGGAGAACTACTTGATTTCAAAATTTATCATAAAGCTACAATAATTAGGATAGTGTTGCACTGACTACACATAGTCAAACACATCAGAAAAACAGAATAATGTATAGAATTGTTCAATCACTATATTGTACACATGAAACTAATATAACACTGTATGTTAATTAGATGGGAATTTAAAAAAAAGAAAGAATAGCTACAGTGAGTCTGGAAACAGACAACTGATTTGGTCAAAGATGAAAAGGCAGTTCAGTGGAGAAAGGACAGTCTTTTGATACATGGTACTAGAACAATTGAATAACCATATAAAATTCAATGAACTTCAGCTCAAAGCTCACAGCATATTAAAAACAAATAAGTTAAAAAGTATCTTAAAATAAATGTAAAACCTAAAACTATAAAAGTTCTAGAAGACAACACAGAAGAATATTTTTGTATCCTTGGATTAAACAAACATTTCTTGAACATGACACCGAAAGTACAGTCTGTAAAAAAAAAAAAAACACGGACAAATTAGACTTCAACATAATTTAGAACTTCTCTTTGAAAGTCATTATTAAGAAATTAAAAAGACAAGACACAGACTGTAAAAAAAAAAATTCACAAAACAGATCTGATAAACTACTCTTATCTAGAATATGTAAGAAACTCTCAAAACTCAATAGTAAAAGCCTTTTTCTCCCTGTGGGTCTGACTCCTCCTCTCCCACCCACTGACACCAGAGTGGGCAGGTAGAACCAGCTAGAATGAACCAACCACGTAGACCAGACTGGTTCAGGTCAGACCAGGAAGCCCCTTTGTTGCTGATGGCCTGAAACTCTTCTCCTTCTGAGACACAGAGGGTAGTGAACATCGAGAAGATCAATCAAGAGCCCCACTAACATTAAGCAACCAGAGGAAGTGCTCTCCTTCACCACCAGGAGTGAGATTCATCTCAGCCAGAGAAAAATACCATAATAGTTGGAATAGTACTGGTGAGAGGAATCTAGCCACTACAAGCAGCCCACCACAGAAAGCCTCTTTGACCCTGTGAGCCTGAGACTCCCCTTCCTGGCACAACTCAACTCCACCTTTGTACTGCAAATGTACAATAGGCAATGTATATAAAAAATTACTATGGTTGTGTTTTAATAAAATTTCATTTACAAAAACATGTATCAGACCAGATTGGTCCATAGACTATAGTTGGCCAACTTCTGCCCTAGGTGACTATATTTAGTCTATCTAGCTGTCTTTACTTTACAAATACCATAAACATGGATACTTACAATAAATAAACATCCACATAATTCATATATGCCTAATAGCATACACACACATACACCGTGAAGAACCAACAAAGAGGTTATGCCTGACTCACCTATAAGATGCAGATGTAATATCATGGAATGATGTAAAAATTGATAATATTAATGATTATATACTTGAGTGATACCAAATATGTTACTAAAAGATACGAACTTAGAGGAGAAAACATGATGCAGCTTTATTCTCAGATTTTGAATAAAGAAAGCAGAGAATGCACTGGAAAGCAAATTAATTGCTATCTGGATTTACATTAATATGCATCAAGAAAATAGGCCATTGCTATTTTGGGATGAGTACAAGATATCACTTAATGAAAAGTAGGTAAAATTCTTCACTACACAATTACATTGAGTCTGTATCTAGAATACATATTTTAGTTGCATACTTCAGTATCAGAAACATACAGAATAACACTATAAGCTGTTCATAGGACAGCATTAAAAATAGCTCAAAGATGAAGAACTGATTTCAATTGATGAAATGCTAAATATGCCACTAATAATTTTATGACAATGAAGGAGCTTAAAACTAGAGAGCTGATCCATTTATTAGAATATTTTAAAAGAATTTAAATGAAATCATAACCTCTATAGTTTACAAATCAAATTTCACTAACAAACCTTGGAATTTGGAATTAAACCAGAAATACAGAACAGAAGGGTATAAATGTGGCAGCAAAGGATGAAGATGTGCTGCTCCATTTTCTCTAATGTTAATTAGCTTACATAATAATGAAACACAAGCTATATAATCTTCTTCCCATGTAAGTCAGCCATAGACTGACTTGCTCAATTTTTAAAATAAAGGAAGGAAAGTTTTAGCAGCTTGGAAAAATTTTGTAGTTTTAAATAAATGGTACACTTTTTGGATAATCTGATTCCCCCACAGATCATCACACTTGAAGATGAAAAATGATGTGAAATAAGAGATAAGGGGATAAAATTCTGAACAATGTACCTTTTATTTCTTTTAAGCACATGTTGTACCCCAGGCTGCCATGGTTCACTGCAACCAAATTGGTTTTCTCTTTCTGTATCAATATCCAAATCATGGTTCTCTCAGAAGGCATAAACTAACCTTCCCATTAATCCTGTGAATGTCATCAGTCAGGATGTTGATAGCTAATCCATGTTGCCTTCTCATAAGATGTACATTAATATTTCCAGAGTATAATTTGTTATAAGTAATAAGAAATGCTCTAAAATTTGTTTTTAGCTAGATGATATATACTTATACTTTTCAATAATTCCTTAAGTATAGCATTCCTTTGATAAAAATTTAGAGAAATACCTGAGTGTCTTTAAATTATTTTTTGTGATTAAATATCTAAAATTCAAACATGTGATGTGTATAGAAAGGAAATGCCTTAAAATAAATTCTTCTAATAAATAAATTGCATTGACAAACTTTAGAAGAAATAATAATCAGAAGGGGCAATAGGAAAAAAATAATCATTCTAATAAGTATAATTCATCCTTAAATGATAACATTAAAAATTGGATAAAATTTTTAAATTACCATATTGGGACCTGAGAACCCAAATTAATATCAGTAGTTCTTTTTGATTTATTAACTAGGAGAATATATTTATCCACTTCTAAAATCTAACAAATGAAAAAACAAAATATTAGAATGCTTGTTTAGAGCTTTGTTTTAATAAAGTTAATTACTTAATAGAATAATAAAATTATTATATACACGTTTTTATACATAGGTACATGCCAAAATATTTTTACAAGGTTTCAATTCATCAAGCTCAAGTAACTAATTCACACATATAAAGTTTACTTATTTTATTTTATTTTTTTTAATTTTATTTATTTATTTGACACAGAGAGAGCATGAGCAGGGAGAGAGGCAAAGGAAGAGAGAGAAGCAGGCTCTTTGCTGAGCAAGGAGCCTGATGCGGCGCTCTATCCCAGGACCCTGAGATCATGACCTGAGCCCAAGTAAGACGCTTAACTGACTGAGCCACCCAGGCTCCCCTAAAGCTTACTTTTATTGTGAACATAATTTGGAATTTTAATCAGACCTCTCTCTTTTTGATATTAAAAGTGTATACAAATTGAACAAAGTTAAGAATTAAGTTCAATACAACATAAATTTTTATTAAATGCTTCCTATGTGCAAGGTACATGCTAGATATTGGAATATAAACATGTATAAAATGAAGTCCTTTCTTCAAAGGGCTTAAAATTAAATACTATAAAATCAGCATACAAATAAGTTATAATATAAAGCAAAAAAAAGCAAATATTCTGAAATTGTTGAAGTAAATATGGATCTTCAATGAAATAAATGCTTATTTCACATTTGTTGGGGTGGGGAAGGATTTATAAGGGAGGTAGCATTTGAATTGGGTTTTGTAGGCTAGATGGGATTTCTACAGAAGGAGATGTATAGAGAGGACACCATGTGGATGACACAGTACGAGCAAATAAAGTGATGAAGCAGTGACTAGAAGATATATTCATGCATATACAAACACACAAAAGCTAAAGTGTGGGGTATACATATGCATAGTGAGGAAAAATTCAAAAATTAAGGTTGTAGGGGCGTCTGGGTGGTTCAGTTGGTTAAGGGATTGCGGTCAGCTCAGGTCATGATCCTGGAGTCTCGGGATTGAGTCCCGCATCGGGCTCCCTGCTCAGTGGAGAGTCTGCTTCTCCCTCTAACCCTCCCCCCTCTCATGTACACACTCTCTCTCTCTCTCTCATTCTCACTCTCTCAAATAAATAAGTAAATAAATAAATAAATAAATAAATAAATCTTAAAAAAAAATTAGGGCTGTAGTATTTTCATACCTATCCTTAAAACCCAAGATGAGGAATCTGGACTTAGTTTAAGGAGAATAGAAATCAGGAAGTAATTTTGAACACAACCTGAATGTCTAGATGCATAGATTAGAATGTAGAGAGATTTTAGGCAAACATTAATTCAGAGATTATTAAAATAATCTTAAAAAGTGAGGATCATGACCTGAACTCCATGGTAGTAGAAGAAATGGAAAGAGTGATGTGAGAAATGTGGTTAAAGTAGAATCTAGAACACTTAGCAGTCGAGTTAGTTAGGGATGGGCATGGAACTGATGAGATGAAGCCAAAATTGACCTTAAGATTTTTGGTGGTATCATTATCCTAGTTGCTCTTGGAATTTCAAAAGAATATGCCTTTGTTTCTTTGTGCATTTTTTATTTGCTTTTCCTCTCATTGTACCAGGACATTAGTAGGCCTTTTCAATCTGGAGATTCATGTCTTTAAATCCAGGGAGAAATTTCATATTTTGGTAAATTTCTTACCTTATTTTGCTCTGTTCTCTCTTTCTGAAATTCTTATTAGTTATATATTTGGTCTCCCAGATTTCCTTACACTATGTGCTTTTTGTGAATTTTTAAAAGTAAAAATTCTTACAAAGATAGCTTCTATGTTTTCTTCTAAAAGCTTTTAAATTGTACTTTTCAAAACAAATAATCTACCCAGAATTGAGTTTTGCATCAGTGTACTGTAAAGATCCAATTTTTCCCCATATAGATGATTAATTTTTTCCTACAACAGTTCTCAAAAAATCCGTCTTTCCCCTAATGGTCATCAAGCCATCTCTCTCCTATATCAAGTTTCCATATGTACTTAAGTGTATCCTGAGCTACTCTATTCTAATCTATTGATTTCTGCATTTATCCCTACACTGATATCATACTGATTTAATTATTATTGCACTATAAAATCTTCTTATGTGGTATAGGAATTCCCCTGCAATGTTCTTCCTTAGGAGCGTCTTACATATTCTTTACTATTTCAAATACATTTTAAACAATCTTGTCAAGTTCCTTGAGAAATATTTTTTAAAAAGTCATTGAATTTAAAGATCAAGTTGGGAAAATTCAGACTTGAGAACTTCCTATTCATGAATATAGTACATTTCTCCATTTATTTAGGTTACTGTAATGACTTTCCATATGCTTTTATTTATATTTCTTTTGTTAGATTTATCTCTATGTATCTCATATTTTATTGCTACTTATGTATTAACATACTCAAGTTTACATTTTCTAATCACTGCTGGCATATAGAAATGCAATCACTTTTAAATAATGATCTTATAACTGGAGGCAGTCAAAATCTGTTATGAATTTTATTATTTGCCTATAAACTTTATTTTTTCTATATATAATCAAATAATGCCAGTTGTTGACATTTCTTTTCATTTTATTAATTCTCTATGTATCTATCACTAATGTTTCCCACTTGTTCCATTAAATCCAATGCCTTAACCACATCAGTTTTCAAATTTAAAAATGCACCTGATAGCTTTATCATCATAGTTTTTGTTCTTTAAAATTCCATCCATCCTCCTGCTCCAATCTTTATGAATCCATTCCATTATCTATATTTTTTTTCCTTTTGCTACTATTATGCCCTTAAATAGGAATGGAAACATGAGATGTCCTTGTTTTTTCCCTGAATTTGAATGAAATTCTTCTAAGATTGTAACAATGAATGTAATGTTTGTCCTATGTTTTGAGTAAATACTCTTAATTAGATTAATGAAATTTCCTAATATTGTTAGGTTACTAGCAGTTTTTATTGATGGGTAAGAATCTGCACCCAATTCCAATGTGTGGGTTTTTTCCCTAAGCATCCAAGCAATTCTCCAATACCAGCTGAGTGTCCTACAATTCAATTCTGACACTATCTATCTGGAGGTAGTGTTAGATCCCACAGGTTAAGTGCTCAATTCTACAAGACTGCCCCCCACACACTTCAGATGCCAAATGCAAGTCAAGGTTGTCACCTGTGCTTCGACTGACTGGGGATAGATTGGAGGTTCCAGTGATACCTCCTTGGATTCAATTAATTTGCTAGAGTAATTCAGAGAACTCAGAAACATTTTACTCACTAGATTATCATTTAGGATTGTTATATAGTTATATCAAGGATATAACTCATGAACAGCCAAATGGAAAAAATGAGAAAATGACGTGGAGCTTCCATGTTCTCTCTTTGCATTCGACTCTCCTCAAATCTCCATGTGTTCATCAACCTGGAAGCTCTCCAAACTCTGTCCTTTGGGATTTTTATGGAGGCTTTATTACAAAGGCACAATTGACTAAGTCATTGGTCACTGGTGACTGAACTCAATCTCCAGTCCCTCATCCTTCCCCAGAAGTCTAGGAGTGGGACTGAAAGTTCCAACCCTCTAATCACAGGGTTAGTTCTCCAGGCAACCAGCCCCCTTAGTTTTCCAAAAGTCACCCATTAACATAACAAAAGATTCCTTTTTGGCTCTCATCACTTAGGAAAATACCAAGGGTTTTAGGAGCCTGTGTCAAGAGTGAGAGACCAAATATATATATATTTTTATTATGTCATAATATCACAATGGGTGTTGAGTTTTATGGAATGTTTTTTGTTATTGTTAATTTGTTTTGCCTCTAATGATACTATCCTATGGTTTTCTCCTTTTACATGTTAACATATTAGTTACATTAATGTATTTTCTAATTCTCCATTATCTTAGTGCATATAAGGATGACTTTTATTCCTTTATTGTTTAGTGGAATTTTGGAAGGGAGATAAGTTGAGTGCATGTATTGATTTGCCATTTTCAACCAGAAACCCAGGGTTAATACTTATTAAATGATAAGGACCCTATTTTTAAAAATGAACATTAGTAAAATAATTGTGAAAAATGGGATTTTTAAGCTATCAAATAGAAAACATTCTTTTTTTAAACAGAAGATATATTGATAATGCAGTACCTCACACACTATGAGTAGAAATATAAACTTACATAATTTTTCTGAAAGTCTATTTGGCAATAAATGTCTAAGCCATTCACTGCAATTCTAAAATCAAGCAAAGGAATCAATTAATGATAGAAAAAGCTTTATGCACAAAGATGTTCAATGCAGTTATTACAGGTATCAAATACTGGTGACAAATTAAATGTTTAACATTAATAGAAGGTAAAACGCAGGTAGCAAATCAAAGAATACAAGAAATATTGAACAGTGTAGCTTGTTTAATAATGGTTGAGCCTATTCAATTGAAAGAGAAAAAATTTTTCCTTACATCATAAAGCCATTAACTATGCAGAGAAAGGTACATTTTTAACATCTATCTATCTATCTATCCATATACACTATATTTTTTAAATTTAAAACAGCTGGAAATTTTAATAAATACTATGCTCTTTATAAAAAATGTGAAAAAAGGGAAAAGAAGAATATACACTGAAATATAGCACTCCCTGCCTCTAAGTGATAATAGAGTATTTGTTCTTTTTTCCTGTATTATTGTCTTCCTGAAAAAATCCATAAGAAGTGAATATTATTGTTTAATTATAAAATAAACTTTAAAAAAATATAAGTCTTACAGAGCAGTAAGCAAACCCATGTTATATTTCAGGGTGAAAGAGCATACACGTTTTAAGTTCTTATGTGAATCAACATAATTTAATATGTAAATTGTGTGTCAAATGACCATATTAGTGCCTGGGAAGATACTTTATTAGAAAGTATCTGAAAAAGCTAGCCATTTAAAAGGGCTGATGAGATCACCCTTATCTTTAAAATTGTTAAGTAAATATAGTGAGTTAGTCCACTTTAACAACCACTGATGATGACTGATATGCCATTACAGCATTATTAGATGGAAAAAAAATCATAATTTTATACCGGGCTATCCATAACCTATTAAACTTACCATATATTAAAAATGAGTCAACTCTTGACCATGAAATGGCAAATATTGTTCTGTTATGTATATTGCCTAGAAGAAACTAGCTTCTAAGAATGCTTAACAAAACCTCAAGTATCTTACCAATGACTTTGAAATTCCATAAATTATCTGACCACAATGATGAAAATAGAGTAAAGTAATAGAAAATGATTTTTTGGTGAATTTTGATTTAGATGTTGGTCTAGAATTCTAAAAAATAGAAAAAAATACAAATCTGAAAATAAAGACAAAAGGAATTTGAAAACAAAGTCAACTATAGCACAAGTAATGGATCTTAAGAAAGCTTATGTGTTTTGGATGATGAAATAATCATTCCCATTTAATTCTTAGGATAGGAGGTTTACTGATTTACATTGATCAAAGCAGAACCAAAGTTTTTCTATAACCTAGAAAAATTTAAAGGCAGCCATGTGGTTTGCTCTAATGTTTAAAAAGCCTAGAGAGAAGGGATGCTTCTTGACTACTAAAGAGTAAGAATTCTAACCTAAGGACATTAGAGTGGCTGATTTAAATATCAAACCTTGAATACCAAAACAATCTTCTACCCTCAATATATAAAATATACAGCAGCAGCCAAGTTATTTAAGTGTGACTATAGTATCCATAAATCTATTTATAGGAGTCCTAGTTATTGGTACTACATAAAATGTTCTTGTCTAGCAGATATTGGGTATCAAGACGATATTTTCATTTTGTAACAGGAATTACTACACACGAGGGACAAAGAAACAAAACTGACACATAAATGAACAAGCAAAGGACAAACGGGAAAAAAAAGGAAAGGGTCTCAGGACTTTTTTTTTCTTTTTTCATTAAACTTCCCAAAAACTCATCCTTCATACTTGCTGAGGTGTATGAAAGGAAGAATGACACGTGTTTACTCTTTTTATTAGGGCATATACTACAAGATCTGAAAAACCAGAGGATAAGGTGGGGAAAATAGGCTGAAGTATTTTTCCTCCCTCTTCTTCATCTGTGTGTGTGTGTGTGTGTGTGTGTGTGTGTGTGTGTGTGTCTGTTCCTTCCTTCTCTTTTATTTTCACATTTTGAATAAGGGAAGGTTAAAATTATAATCTATTCTTTGAGCAATGTCAAACTTTGATGGCATTTCTACCAAAAAAACTTCAGTAATAGAAGAGAAGATCTAAGTGAACTTTGACATAGATCTAGAAATAACCTGGTGACACAAAATAGATTGCAAAAATTGATTATGTTAAATATAATAATTATATAATAAGAAAAATGGGGAGTGGCTGTTTAATAATGTTCTTGGCATAATTATCTATATATCGTAAAAGTAAAATATTTTTATCTCAAACTACACACACACACAAAATTATCTTCCTATAAAGCAAAGATATAACAACAATCTGTTATTTTAAAAAAATAGGAAAATATTTTTATACCTTTGGAATGAAAGGGGCCTTAAAAAAAACACATGGTATGATTCTGTTTATACAAGGTTAAAAAACAGATGAAATTAAGCTATACTATTAGGTGATGCATATATAGGTAAATTGTAAAGCAAGGAGGTGGCGATCACAAAAGCAGATTGTGGTTAACTCTGGAGGAAGGGGTTGGGGGCGATGTTTGAGTTATGATCTGAAAATGCATGTGGAGGCTTCTGGGGTCCTTACTGGTGGTTACAGGAGTGTTTTCTTTATAATTATTTGCCACACTGGACATTTATATTTTACACCCTTCTGTTGGTGTGCATATTTCACAATAAAGAAATATTAAGATGAAAGAAGAAAGAAAAGGAAGGAAGGAAGGAAGGAAGGAAGGAAGGAAGGAAGGAAGGAAGGAAGGAAGGAAGGA
>NW_027397066.1:80033709-80255041 GCF_003265705.2 Callorhinus ursinus
GGAAAGAAAGAAAGAAAGAAAGAAAGAAAGAAAGAAAAAGAAAGAAAGAAAGAAAAAGAAAAGAAAGAAAAAGAAAGAATAAACAAGAGTCTTCCTGGGACCCGGGCCCCTCTGCTCTGCTCTACCCCAGTTTCCAGCTCACAGCTGGCAAAGAGCCCCAGACAACTGGGCAGAAGTGTCCTCCACCCCTCCACAAGTTTCCTCTAAGCGCCGGCATTAGCTTTGGCGGGGATGGGCTGAGCTGGGCCGGGCAGGGCGGGGCTGGAGGGGGCCAGTGAGTGGGCCCGTTTCTGCGCCCGGCTCCCTGGCGACGCGAAGCTGCCTGACTGCTCTGCATACCCGGCTCGGAGTCTGGGTTGAGGCGCCAAGCCCCAGTGATGGTGCGCTCTCAGCTAAGGGATTGGATTCCTTTACCTCGCAGGGGTCAGTCCCCTGTGGCAGGTTTAATGTGACAGCAGCAGACCTGGAGTGATAACTCCCCGATAGGGATCAGCCCGGCTCCTCATAGGATTTAGTCTCTGCCACCTCTGGCGGCTCCCGGGGCGTGGCTCTCGGCCCAAGCCTAGACAGAGGGGCTGCTGGACCGATGGTAAGGTGGGGAACCCAGCCAGAGACCCCTCCTCCCCCACCATGTTCCCTGTTGTGCCAGGAGAGAAGAGAGTGACAAACCTCCTAATACAGAAGCACAGGATCCTGCCCTTAGGGCTCATTGTGGGAATCTCAGCTTCTCCTTGCAGCATGGGCAGGCCTCGGCCTGGGTCTGGGCCCCCAGCCTCTGTCTATATCCCTGTGTCTCCCCTCGCCCCCAGCCCTTTCCTATGCAAGCTTGGGTCGATTGCACATCACATGGAATAAGCAGAGGTGGGGTGTACGTGAGGGTCAGTGACGGGCTGGAGTAGGTGGACAGATGGGGGCTTGCCCTAGGCGGGAAGCAAGGTGAGGAATGGGGAGGTATCCTTTTTACTTGACTGTGTGGAAAATCAGACAACTTTGAGGCCTTCCTCTGCAAGATGCATTATTAGAGGGGCACTGGGTGACTTGGGTGGATAGACAGATTTGAGTTCCTCTTTTGGTGGAAACCTAAAGAGAAACATGAGGTCAGTGGATAGCGAAAGGGGCCTTCTTAAACAAAAAAACCCCAGGAACTATGAAGTAATAGATAACTAGATTCAAATATATAAAATTACAAAATTTATTTTTTTAAAGATTTTATTTATTTGACAGAGAGAGACACAGCAAGAGAGTGAACACAAGCAGGGGGAGTGGGAGAGGGAGAAGCGGGCTTCCTGCTGAGCAGGGAGCCTGATGCGGGGCTCATCCCAGGACCCTGGGATCATGACCTCAGCCAAAGGCAGATGCTTAACGATTGAGCCACCCTGGCGCCCCTAAAATTACAAAATTTATGAATGCAAAAGACACCATAACAAACAAGGAAGACAAGAATTAGTCAAAATGCAGTCTTAAAAATAAATGTTATGAATCACAGATCTGTACTTCTGAAACAAATAACGCAACATATTTTAAGAAAAAAGAAAAAGAAGAAGATAGCAGGAGAGGAAGAATGAAGGGGAGTAAGTCAGAGGGGGAGACGAACCAGGAGAGACGATGGACTCTGAAAAACAAACTGAGGTTTCTAGAGGGGAGGAGGGTAGGGGGATGGGTTAGCCTGGTGATGGGTATTAAAGAGGGCACATTCTGCGTGGAGCACTGGGTGTTATGCACAAACAATGAATCATGGAACACTACACCAAAACAAATGATGTAATATATGGTGATTAACATAACAATAAAAAATTTAAAAAAAAAATAAATGTTATGTATCTCTACCATATAATAAGCTTTTTATCATTTGTATAGTCAAAAACAAAGAAATAAAAATGGGCAAAGATTTCATGTAACTTTGTAGAAGAAGAAATACAGATAGGTAACAGAAAAGATACGAAAGTTCAGAAAAGTGGAAATTAAAGCAAAGAGTTTCCTCTTTTTACTTGATTGGACAAAATTTAAAAATTGATAATTATCTAATGTTGGCATTATTGTGGGGAAATGGGCATGTTCAGACATTTTGGTGGATATATAAATTCATACCATTGATTGGAAAGTGATGTAGCCATCTCTATTGAAATTACAAATGTGCATACACTCAGCCAATTGTCCCACTTTTGGAAACTAATCCATTAAGTTTAAACCCCAGCATGCAAATTAGGTGTTCTTGGTACAACCAAAGTCTTTGTTATCATTACCAATAACAAATATAAAGGCAATCTGAATGACCCAAAATAAGGAAATGACTGAATATATTGAGATTTATCTATTCTCATATACCTATGGAATACATATATATGTACATATATGTTACTAGTATGCAGTTATGAAATATTAGGGAAAAATGTTTATGACATATTGTTAGTGAAAAGGCTACATACTGTATGATTTCAACTACATGAAATTCTGAAAAAGGCAAAACTATGGAGATCATGGTTGCCAGGGGTGACAGGAGGGAAAGGGATAAATAGGCAGAGCACAAAGGATTTTTTAGGGCAGTGAAAATATTTTGTATGATATCATAATGATGAATATATGTCATTATTCATTTATCTAACCCCATAGAATGTACACTACTATGAGTGAACCTTAAGGTAAACTACGGACTTTGGGTAATATGTGTCAACATAGGTTAATCATTGTTAACAAATGTACCACCCTGGTTGGGGATGTTGATAATGAGAAAGGCTATGTATGGGTGGGGACTGAGGATATATATGAAACCCATGTATCTTCTGCTCAATATTGCTGTGAACTTAAAACTGCTCTAAAAATTAAATTATTCAAAACAAATGCTACCTATGGAATGGAAGAAAATATTTGTAAATCATATCTCTGATAAGAGATTAATATCTAGACCATAACAAAACTTCTGTAATTCAACAAGAAAAAAACAAAGAATTGGATTTTTTTTTTAAAAAAGCAAAGAACTTGAATTTCTCCAAAGATGATATACAGAGACCAACAGACACATGAAAAGATATTCAGCATTGCTAATCATTAGGGAAATGCACATTAAAACCAGAATGACATATGTCACACCCAAGAGGATAGCTATTATTTAAAAATAGAAAATAACAAATGTTGACAAGGATATGGAAAATTGGAATACCAGTGTGGTAGGAATATAGATGGTGTAATCACTATGGAAAACAGTATGGTGGTTCCTAAAAAAATTAAAAGTATAATTACCATATGATCCACTAATTCCACCTCTGGGTATATACCCAAAAGAATTGGAGACAGGGTCTTGAAGAAACCCATGATTATAGCATACTCACAATAACCAAAAGGTGTAGGCAACCCATGGTCCATTAATGGATAATGGAAAAATAAAATGTGTTATATGTATTCAATGGATTATTATTCAGCCTTAAAAAGGAAATTGTGACACATGCTACAATACAATTAAATTTTGAGAATATTATGCTAAGTGAATAAGCCGGTCATGAAAAAAAAATACTGTATGAATCCACTTACATGAGGTGCTTAGACTAGTGGAGTTCATAGAGACAGTATACAGTGGTGACTGGGCTGAGGGGAGGGAAAATTGTGAGTTGTTTACTTAGTTTTACAAGATGGAAAGAGTTCAGGAGATTGGTTCCACAACAATGTGAATATACTTAACACTACAGAATTCTACACATAAAAATGGCTAAGATGATAAATTTTATGTTGTGTATATTTTACCACAACTAAGAACTTTAAAAATTAATCTTAAAAGATACTATCAATTTCTGAATACTTTACATGGGAAAATCTTTGTCATAGTAGAAAAGATCCAGGGCTGAAGCTGAGAATCTGGTTATGTTCTTACATTGATTTTTGGACTCAGTTTTACACTAACGGTAGTTTCATATTTTAAATGGTAATCTCCCAATCCATATTCTGAAAGAATAGTTCTACATCTTGCAAGTCCTCTGAGTTTGTGGGAGAAATCTCACCAGAGGAAAATAACATATCAAAAATCTTTCATAGAACATACACATTGAACTGATTGAGGACTCAACAATTGGCATTTAAGAGAATGTATGTCTGAACAGATATTTAAATATGTATGATGTATGCATTGGTTATTCACTTAGTTCAACAATTATACCCATTTGCTTCCTATCTTTCATGATACACACAGATATAAATCATCAGCTCCAACCTATAATACTTCATTACCTTTTTAGATTCTACTACTGAAAAGACACAGGGAGGTGAACTTCTACATCAGACACACTTTTTTAAAATAAAGAATTTCAAAATCATAAAAAAATGTCAACCCAGTGAAAAATCTACATATAGTTCTTTGATATACAATTTACCTGATAGTGCTGAAAGTGTTTCAATTAGAATTTAGAATATATATATTTGATAAACACACTCTCCTTCATGCAGATATCTCCATGAAACATTTTAAGAAGTAAATATCAGAGACCTAAAGAGTTCATGTTATGCCAGTTTTGCAAAGTTGCAAAAATACCAATAAGTGGACCTGGGACTAACTCAGTTCATGATTCCAAAACCTACACTTTTTGTATTGCATAAATATATTGCCACTTATTGTTAATTAAATTAATATTTTGGAAATGAGCTTTGATTCGGAAGTGTTGTATAGAGGTAGTTTTTTTCCAGTACGTTTCTGATGACAATATGAAAATTAAGCAACCACAGTATGTGTACATAAAATAGAATCATCAAGATTCTATACTATAATCAGGTATTATATTATTACAAAAAAAAAAACAAAATGAAAGTTCATTTTAAAAAGAAAGAAAAAAGAAAGACAGACTCCAGTGTAAATTATTCACTCTCATCTCAAAACGTTCCACAAAGAATCACTTAAAAAACAACTTCAAAGCTGTGGCAATTTCATTGCTGTGTTTTATATGTGTCATAAACCCCGTGCTATGGAATTTTTAGATCTAATTTTCATTCCTAGATATGAACCGAAAGACAAATTACTTTCAAACAGCAGCTCAGCTCTGTTCACCTTCAAAATGATTCAAAATGGTCGAAGACGTCCCAGAATACAGGATGTTGATGATATCTATTTTAAAATGTTCGCTCATTCCATCACATGAGGCATTAGGGTATTCTGTGTTTGTGATGTTAGTGCAATGACCTTTGACCACATCAGGGTATGTGTTCTTTAGAGTAGCACTGCTTTCAAGATGGACACTATTCTCTCAATATTGTTAAATATCCTTATTTTTAAGTTAGTTTTGTTTATTTTATTTTAGTTCTTAACTGATACCCTTACTGATATATGAATGTAGCCAGTGAGCACTTAGGATCCCTGCTCTCTAGTCTGCACATTTTCTGCAAATACCGAAAGTGGAACTCTCTACCAAGGAAATTTTTCTCTGTGCCCCAAATAGGGCAAGTATAAAAGTATCGTATTGGGAAAAAGCAAAACACATAATGACATATAGGTCAAGTTCAGAAATAACATACAAATTCTTTGGTTATTTTCTTTTGTAGATGTGCTTCAACAAGAGAACTGATTAAATGTAATAGATGTTTGATTCATCCACTGGCTGATTTTATTTGTAGCAGAGCAATTTTTGTGAAATTTATTCTTGAAATCACAATCTACTATTTTATTATTTATAATATGATATTGAATTCAAATTAATGATTAAATATTGTGATACTTTAAAAGTCCTTATACTGTCTTTCACTTCTGAAAATGTTTTTAAGTAACCATTTTATTAGATGTTTCCATCCCTTTTTTTATGCCTATAATTCCAGAAATAAAGTTTACAAAGATAGTTTTAAGAAAAATATAAAACTGTTACACAACTTTTAAAATAAAATGTCAAGAGTACTAGGACTTATGGGCTAAAACTCATATTCCAAATAATAATACAGAACTGCAGTTATCTACCTTCTATATGATAAAATAATAAGAATAAAACATAGGAGTAATTATAGCAACAAAAAAAGTTATGGACATTGGTTTTGCTTCCAATAGAAAGGAATTTTCACAGAATAACTTGAGATTTTCAAGGTATTGATTTTGCCCACAATTTGATACACTTATTTTCTTTTTTAAAGATTTATTTATTTATTTGAGAGAGAGAGAGATGGTGCAAGTGCACTTATGAGCAGGGGGAGGGGCAGAAGGAGAGGGAGAGAGAGACGCAGACTCCATGCTGAGCACAGAACCTGATGCAGGGCTCAATCCCATAACCCCAAGATCACAACCTGAGCTGAAATCAAGAGTCAGATGCTTAACCCACTGAGCCACCCAGGTGCTCTGATAGACATATTTTAAAAATGTCTATCAGCTACTGTGATAGTATCAGCACAAGTAACAGCAGCAATGGTAAGATCAGTTACTGCTGCTGCTGCAGCTCCAAAATCCAGTACCTCAAAACACTTTACCATAGCATGTTCCAGTCCCTCTCTCTACCTTCCTTCCTTCCCTGTCTGTCTCTCTCTGTCTCTCCTCTTTCTTGTTCTCTCCCTAGCAGTCCAGATTATATAAGGAGGGGCTCTTCCTGGCACTCTATTGTAGAAGAATTTGCAAAACCAGTGATAAAGGATTTGTTCCATGACTCTTGGATTCACCACCCAAATCAAGAAGGTATCACAGAAGGAGAGAAAATTGATGGCAAGAGTAATCACTGTGCTGTGAATTCCTCATGCCACCCATTTGGGAGCGGGTGGGTGGTTAGGGCATGTTCTATTAACAAGTCTAGAAAGGGGGCATTAAAAATAAACACTCAGAGGGGCGCCTGGGTGGTTCAGTTGATTAAGTGTCGGCCTTCTGCTCAGGTCATGATCAGGGTCCTGGGATCAAGCCCCAAGGCAGGCTCCTTGATCAGTGGGGAGTCTGTTTCTCCCTCTGCCTCTCCCCCTGCCCTGTGCTTACTCACTCTCTCTCTCTCTCAAATAAATAAATAAAATCTTAAAAAAAAAAACTCAGATTTTTGAAATGTATTCTCTGAACTAGCTCAACATCTACTTAGGGATATTGTGATTAACCTATACTGCTAGACTTTGAAGGGACTAGAAATACATGAGTTTTTCTCATAAATCAAGTTTGTGTTAGAGGGGAGGAAAACCAGATTTAAATTGTGTTGAGCCCTGTCCAATAAAGCCAAGGGGACATCAAAATAAAGAGTCTAAAAGGTTACCCAGTGGCTGCAGAAGGAGAGTCAGTGGACCACCTAGAATAGATAGGTATCTGCCGAGATCAAGAAAATAGAGACAGATATCCAGGAGAGAGCTTTTAGATCCCATAGAAGTATAAATAAGATTCAGCTTTATACATCTGTCAGCTTAGAGGGTTTGAAACCAACTTACTATCCAGTTCAGTTAAGACTTTTCTAATTCTACCTGTTCTTCTCCATATTTCCATCCCTGGGAAGTTCAAAATCACAGCTAGAAGGTAGGGAGAGAAGAAGGAAAGAGAAGCTCAAGTCAAAGGAAAAGAGATGTCAACCACACAATTACCTTTCACAGTGTAGTTTCAAGCTGGAGAAAAGAAGGAAAAACAATTGCAACCAAGTGAATTTCACCATTTGGGGATTGTAAACAGTACTGGTTTATAATTTCTAATTTGAGGCTTGTTTCGGGATAAAGTGACTATCGTATAGCATTCTGTCTTTTTTATAAAGATGAGCAGAGAAGTCATGAGCCTGCTTGAGTTTTTAACCCAAAGCTAAGGGAATAGTGCTCCTGATTAAAGTTTAAAGGGATGGTAAAAAGCAAAATCCACACAGTGTGCTTACCTAGCATATCAGTTACATGTACATCTTACTTTACCTACTAGCCAGTAAAAATAGGTAGTATTCCTTAATATCTTAGATAGAAAAATCCCCAGGGTAGTATGTTAGGCCCTTCTGAGTCATTTTGGTTATCCCTTAATCAATCACTCTGGCCAAGGTAGTACTCTGACCAGGCATGGATCAATTTCCCATTTACTCAGGAAAAACAATGCTCTGTTGCCATGAGAAAGGTGGAAGAAGTGAAAGACAACAAAAACAGCAAAAGTCAATGAGAGTAAGTATCATCATAATATCTGGAGTAACTAGATGCTCAAAAGTCCTACAGTAAAGCACATGAAAGAAAGGACATTATTATACCTATAGAAGAGCTCCTGTGCTCTTCTACATGGCATCTACCTAGTGAAATGTTTCTAATGACTTACAGAAGGACATTTAATAGAATTACTTATAATTCCCTGGGGCGCCCGGGTGGTTCAGTTGATTAAGCATCTGACTCTTGATTTCGGCTCAGGTCATGATCTTAGGATCGTGAGATCAAGCCCCACATAGGGCTCTGCACTGAGCGTGGAGGCTGCTTGAGATTCTCTCTCTCCCTCTCCCTCTGCCTATCCCCGCCTGCATGTTCTTTCTCTATCTCTCTAAAAAAAAAAAAAAAGAATTACTTATAATTTCCATATTTTTCCAAATTAAAATATTCTCAACTATCAAGGAATCTCAGAATTTATGGGATCAAAATCATAATTCAGATTATATCATGTTAGAATTTATATTTGAATTAGTCTTACATATACCATGAATTAATTTCATAACCAAATATTTGTCTTCTGTCCCTAAGTGAGTTTACATTAAAGTTCATAAATAATTTTTTCCCATCTTGATTTATCATCACTGGAAAATGTCTATGCAAAACATATATATATATACATATATATATATATGCATATAGTAGGACTTCTTACAGATCACCAAGAAAATTTCCTTCAAGTGAGAAAAATAATTTCCTGATGATATTCAGGTTAAAATGCTGGCTAGCTAGCAGGTCCTTATTTTTAGTCCCTAATTTTCCCACAGAAAGATACTAAAACTAAGAAAGAAGACAAACCACCAAAACAGTAAGAATCAGGATAAATGGCCAGGCATCTGCTTAAGTCCAGAGAGAATTTCTGATAACTAAAGGTTAGATGGAGCCATTAAGCAAAATTACTTAGGACAAGGTAATAAATTATGTCCATCAAAACTTAATTTATATTCTTACCTCAGAGACATGGGACCATCAATGAGTAAAGCAAAAAAAGTCATTATTTTACTGAGTAGGAACAGTTTTCTAAGCAACCCAAAGCCATTCTCTGTTGCCTTCCAATAATACACCCAGGACTACAAATCTAATAATCAGCAGATCCCAAGACAAAATTGGACTAGAAATAACCAATCACACCTCAGAAAGAAGTCTGTAGCAGAGGGAGATGAAAGCAAGAATAACCACAGGAAAAGTACATACTCTATGGGCCATATAGTCTTTATGATTGCTTCAAATGATCCTAAAATTAATTCTTATAATGACGTGGCTGACCATGCAGTGAAAGTAGGAGTCCCAGTTCAGGATAGCTTACTAAATTAATGACTAAATTGAGGCACCTGGGTGGCTCAGATGGTTAAGCATCTGCCTTCGGCTCGGGTCATGATCCCGGGGTCCTGGGATTGAGCCCCACATCGGGCTTCCTGCTCAGTAAGGAGCTTGCTTCTCCCTCACCCTCTGCCTGCTGCCTCCCCTGCTTGTACACTCTCTCTCTCTGTCAAAAATAAATAAAATCTTTTAAAATAATTAATTAATTAATGACTAAATAGCAACAAGCCTTTTAATTGTAGACCTGGCAGAAAGATTCTAATGCCAGTTATTAGTGAAGTAGAGCAAGACAGTTAGTCAAGTATGACTCTTTTCATTAAATGGTGACCTCAAGAACAGTAACATGTCAATTGTACAAAAAAGGAGAACAATGCAGCTGGGTTGTAGGAATAAAAGTATTCTTCTTGAATACTATGAAATATAGCAAATAAAAGTAAATTTCAGAAATCAGGTGAAATTTGTCTACATTTATAAAATAATACTATTTATAAATCTATATTAATACATTTTAAAACTTGAATTAAATAGAATATTATCTAGGGAAAAGTGATCAAATTGCTAGACAAAATTTTAAAACTCATGAAGGAATTTTTTAAAAATTGCCATAGAATTTCTGCTTTTAAAAGGCTCTTAGCTCAGAAAACTTTTAACCATGAATGTTTTTAATCTTTCAAATAACAGGAAAACTATAAGTTCAGTAGATTTATTTACCCAGTATTACCTATTATGTGCTGATAGATGCTAGGCACTAAGAATAAAGCAGTGGGCAAGAAAATCATGGTCCCTGTCCTCATGGAGCTTACAATACAGTGTGTAGAGAAACCATAGATCCAGAGCACAGAAAAAAACAGGAAACTTTAAATTCCTTCACTTATATAACCATGATATAAAAACCTGATGATACTAACACACACACACACACACACACAAAGATAAAACTCATCTATAAACTCAGATGATAAGAAAGAAAACACTAGTAAACAATATCTAGGTTTTTATATTAAAAGACTATGCAATAAGCAAATTTGGCTTATTCCAATATTAAAGTTTTGATATAATATATAAAAATGTATTAAACAATTAGGTCAAAAATGGAAAACCCTGTATTTAGTTAGATAGCCAAATTACATTTGGCAAAATTAAATACCTAAAACCATATAATTTTCTAAATTTCTCTAGAATTTTCAGAAGATGTCAAAAAGTAATAAAAACTGAGCATTTCAAACAATAGGATAGTTCTAACATAGTATACAATAAAGTTAAGATTTTCCATCAATGAGGAAAGAATTAGTCAATAATTAGTTATGAAACTATTAGTTATTTATTATCAAAAAGAAAGTTAAATCTACCTCACAATAGAAAACAAAACAAATTTCTGATGGATTACAGTTAAATGTAAAAAATGAATACTAAAAATGGAAGAAAACACAAAAGACTATGTATTGAATTTCAGTTTATGTTCTTTGTAAGAACAAAAGGTGAAGAAGCACCCACAAAGAGGAAGAATAAATGTATGAAATTATGTACATCATATACTACAAACCAACATAAGATGCAAATAACAAGTTATGATAAAATTTTTGCAAAATACATGGCAGGAAATAGTGTAACATGCTTAATATACCTGAAGGTCTTTAAAAACAAGAAAGGAATAACCATAAGCTACCAATTTAAAATGGTATTAATTCACAGCTACACAGTTTACACACAAAAATAATATTGCCTAATAAATATTTAAGAATATAATCATCACTATCATATTTGATAGACTATAACAAAGACATTTCCTTTGCCTATCAAAATGACAAAAACAAAGAGGAAAACAGAATTTTCAACATGAGAATTTTGTGAAATGGAGCAATTCATTCACTGCTGGACAGAACGTAATTGGTATATAACCATTCTAGCAAATAATTTAGCAGTATCTGTAAATTTACTTTGTAAATGCTCAGACTGTTAGCACTATAATTCTCAAATCAAGCTGTAGTGAGGAAGCAAACAGTTCTGAATCTTTGGTGCCCTCTCTCTTCAGCCAGTGGCTTGGCAGAGACCGATGGCACAGGTAGGGTAGTTTTTATTGTGTTGGTCTGAAGGTAGCATTCCATTACCTCCCTACCTCCTACCGTGTTTCATTGGCCAGAAGTCAGTCCTGTGGCCACATCTAACTAAAAGGTAGGCTGTGGAATATGACTCTGGGTGTGCCCAGGTGAAGGAAACAAAAATCTAACAGGTTTCAGTTAACACAAATGAATATCTGCCACACCATCTTTCCCAATTATGACTAATCAAAAATAGATGCAACTAGATCCAAATAGATAAAGAAACAAACAAACTGACAATAGTGAGGAACAGAAACTATGAATTAACAATGGTCAATTGTTTTGTGATATTTATAAGTATCTTTATTTTTCATGTCCTCAACAGTTTGAAAAATACTGGTTATATACTTTGTAGAATGTCCTTGAATATGTGATTGTGTAATATTGTTTTCATGATTAGGCTGGGGTTATGGGTTTGGGAGAAGAATACCAAAAAGGTGAAATGCCCTTCTCATCACACCATATCAGAAAGTACAAGATATCAGGGCGCCTGGGTGGCTCAGTTGGTTAAGCAACTGCCTTCGGCTCAGGTCATGATCCTGGAGTCCTGGGATCGAGTCCCACATTGGGCTCCCTGCTCAGCAGGGAGTCTGCTTCTCCCTCTGACCCTCTTCCCTCTCGTGCTCTCTATCTCTCATTCTCTCTCTCTCAAATAAATAAATAAAAATCTTTAAAAAAAAAAGAAAGTACAAGATATCAATGAACAAAACTTACCATTGGAAATACTAACTTTGGTCGCTTGGTTAAGCCAGGTTTCCATACTATAAATTTACTATTTTTTCCCTTTCTACACTTTATTCTTTAAAAGTGAGTCACCAAGTCCAGCCAACACTCAAGTAAGTGTGTGTGTGTCTTGGGGAGCGGGGGGATAGGGTAATTATATTCCACCTCTTGTGTGTGTGTGGTGGGGAATAACCACATAGATTATTAAAAAAATTTTTTAGGGAAGATTTGTCCCTTCCCCCTCATTTATTCAATTAATATATGTCAGTCTGGACTCATGCATATTCGTTTTATATTTTGACTTATAACCAAATACTATGTTATTTATTTTATTGCTCAAATTAATCCAACTTTGGGATATCCCTACTCTTTTATTTTTTTCAGCAATTTCTTACTTTCTGGTACTGGTACATCAGGTGTTCTAGACTCACATTGTATTTTCATTGCCCATTACTAGAATCACTCATTTTTCTAAGGAGCTCCAGTTTATTTTATTGAAAAATGATATTCAGAAACCAAGATCTGGGTCCTGGCATGACTGCATTTACTACAATTAATAAATGCTTATTGCTGGTAATCATAGTGATATCAAATGCAACATCAAAGATAGTAAATTAGTGTAAAATGAATGAGTGGTGTGTGTGTGTGTATCTTTATACATGTAAGGGATTAATCTTTGATTTGACAATATATTGGCCATTCTTTTGGTATAATAAAATTTGTCTTATTTATGATTCTTTCTTGCTCACTGTTTTAATCATAATCTCTTTCAAATCCCTAACCTTACAATGGTACACCATGCAGTAGATAAAATATATTTTTTACTGATATCTCAATTTCTTGTGGCTAGGTATTGAGGAAATGCTGGAATACCTAGTGAGTTACATAATGACATACTTTGTACCATTGAGGTGGCCCAAAAAAAGATATTTAACATCCCTCAAGAGTAACATAAAATCAGCCCATTTTATGTGCAGTTTTGCCAGAAGATGAAATAAAGATGAGAACTTTTGGAAAACCATAGAGAAATATGAAGGTACCTTAAAAAGTCATGCTGATTAAAACACTCATTCAAAAATTCCATATTACTTCTTATAACCTTTTAATGAAAACAGAAAGAAAAAATAAGTAATGTAAACTCAGCAAGGAAATGAATGGAATGGAATGGAATCAAAACTTCCCGGTCTTTTTATTTTCTCTTCTTATTAACGTTCTGGGTGTTTGTAAGCTTTTATTTAAATTCCAGTTAGTTAACATACAGTGTAGTATTAGTTTCAGGTGTACAATATAGTGATTCAATGCTTCCACACATCACCCTCTGCTCATCACAAGTGCACTGCTTAATCCCCATCACCTATTTTTATAGTCCTGTTTTCACAGGCAAAGTAGCAATAGAATAGTAACTATCCATAACAAATTTTGAGAAATAACATGATTTTCCCCCTATCTAGCAAAAGAAGGCCTTACAATCATACTTCTAAGTTTCGTTTTCATTATTTGTAAAATTTTCTTGGAGACTAGGAAATCATTTTATTTTATTATTGCTTTTGTCTTTTTCTATATGGCATTATTGATTTGTTTCTACTCCATTTATTCCTGAGCACAGCTGCATGAGGACTGATTGTTTATATTTGTTGTTTGTCAAAAACATCACTAGTGGTGGTATCAGCGAGGCTTGGGGAATAGCATTTGCTAACAGGCTCAACTATGTGTTGCCGCTCAATTCCCTTTAAAAAAAAAGACTTTAAATTTGTACAATAACAAAGGTTACTTTTTAAAGAATTATTTCATAGCAAAAGGTTGACCAGTTTATGTCAATTCATATTCAGCCCTCTGAAGACTTATTAAATTATAAAATGAGCAAGAGGTAAGAGTGACTTGTTTGCAGGGAAGAAGAGGTATACTATTTTAAGTGTATGAAGCTTGAAAATGTTATAAATACAGTTAATAAATCTTACCAAATTTCCTCAGATTTACAAAAAAACTTTAAATACTATATTGTTTTAATATTTTGGTTTATAAAGCTTACTAGACAAATTATTTCATATTCACATTGTAACAGAATGTGAACGATAGAGAGATTATTAAGATAAAATGTATGCACTGTGTGTGTGTGTGTGTGTGTGTGTATTTAACTTAAAAACCATCGATAAATATGAAGGTATCTTAAAAAGTCATGATGATTAAAATGTCCATTTAATATTTTGTTTTTGGAAAAATTCCAAATATATTCCTTATATCCTTTTAGTGAGATTGATCCCATTCCTTTCCTTACTAAGTGAGGTTTCATTTAACTTAATAGATAGATAGATGATAGACAGATAGATATACAATAATATATAATATAACTAAACTCCTCTTTTAGAATGTAAGATTCATGAAGGCAAAGATTTTTGTCCATTTTGTTCAAAGCTGTATTCCCAATACCTGGCATTAAATTGGTATACAAATGTAGAAAGAAGCAACATTATCCCCATCTCAAAAAAAAATAAAGTGCATATTTATTAATTGATTTATGATTATGATTTAAGTTTCTGACTTCTGATCTCATATGAAGAACATGAGGTTCAGATTGAAAATGATTTATTCTTGTGGCCAAGTTCAACATTAGGAATTAGAATCTGTGATATATCCATGATACATAAAAGGGATTAGTATTAGAAATTAAAGGGTACTTTTCTGGAAGATTCATTTGCATTGCAAACTTTTTATTAAATTATGTTTAAGATAATTGGCTTTAATAGGTCTGATGGAGTTTATTTAGGGGTAAGGCAGAGATAATCCTCCCCACCCTAACCAAAATCTTTTTTGCACTTAACTCTCTTTTTCTTTAACTGGAGAACCAGGCAGAGTGAGGATATGCCATATTGATAGGAATAACAAAATACACAGACTGTTCCCTTCCATTCCATGGAAATCCCTTTAAGCTTTAAAGAAAGTGGTACAGTAGTGGGTGCCTGGGTGGCTCAGCTGTTAAGCATCTGCCTTCAGCTCGGGTCATGATCCCAGGGTCCTGGGATAGAGCCCCGCGTCAGGCTGCCTGCTGGGTGGGAAGCCTGCTTCTCCCTCTCTCACCCCCTCCCCCGCCGCTTGAGTTCCCTCTCTCACTATGTCTCTCACTCTCTGTCAAATAAATAAATAAAATCTTAAAAAAAAAAAAAGAAAGTGATACCCTAGCAAGTTGGCCTCAGAAAGGGAAGTGTGAATTAGATACCAACAGTGGATATAGTAAGATAGTATTAAGAAAGAGTACCAGCGTAGCAACGAGCATTCTGGAAACTGTGAAAATCTATATTAGACTATGATGATGCCACATCATAGTTGACAAGAATGGTGCTTAGATAGGTCTTTATTATTCAGTTTTGTCTAATTAGTATTGCTAAAGTAATTTTTAGTATAAAAATCCAGACTTGCTTACCAAGCTCAAAGCCAAGGTAACTAACCCTCTAAGGAACTAGAGCAGAAAATATTTTCCAGAGTATCTAACACACTCTTCTGCACCGTAACCTTGCTATGCCTCCGTCAAGAGTTGAAGTCTAATTCCCCTGGCCCTTGAACCTAGACTGGGATTTGTGACTTGCCTTACCAAGAGAATGTGGCAGAAGGGATATTTTGGGACTTCCAAAGCTAGGTCATATGTTTATGACTTCTGCCTCTTTGTCTTAGAATGCTTTTTGGGAAGCTCCCTCTGGAAACCCAACTGCCACTGGGAGAAGCCAGCAACAACTTCCAGTCAAGGGAGTGATCCTTCGTTGGCATCCAGCGCAGTCAAGCCCTTAGCTGATGCCATCTCCAGTTCACATCTTATTTCATCTTAATGAGAGACCCCAACTCAGAACTACCCAGCCAAACCCAGCCAACCCACGAAATCATTAGAGATAAAAAAAATTTTTGTTTTAAGCCATTAAACATTTGAGTCCTTCAATACATAACAATAGGTGAGACATACAGGAACAGAGTGCTTTTAACTCATTAAGAATGTAAAATATTTCAGGGTATGAGAAACCTTGAATAAATGAGTGCTTTCAGGGTACCAGCTCGTTCAGAGAACAGCTCAACCATAAAATTTTAATATCATCCAAATGGGTGACCTGAGTATAAACACATGATTACAGAATGCACTGTTTTTTCAGTAAAATGCTATTTTCTTGTTAATCAAGTGGTTTGCATTCACCACAAGGAGCTTTCTTGCTCAAATCAATTTGAGGACTCGTGCTGTGGTGGCTGTTTTCCTGTGTACTCCACATTCCCATTTGTTGTTAGCTAAGTGGGAGGGCAGCCATAGCACTCATTACTGATAAGTTTTTCATTATTATGAGTTCTTATCTGACATCCATCCACACAGTGGTGTTAGATATGTGGAAGTGGGGCCGAATTTCTATTTTCATACATGAGAGGTAGAGAACATAGCATAATGATTCATTACTAAGTTATTTACAATAATCACTTGAAATGAGGCACATAACTTGACATAGGACATAACTAGGGAGCCATCTGTTCTTATTTTCTTATTTCTTCCCTTGACCATAGATAATCCTTCTCTGTGCCCCCAAACTGCAAATATCCCTTCTAGTCAGGATAAAAAAGTACTGATTACCTCACTGCTATATCCTTTAAATAGTGGTCAATGATGGGATAAGGAAAAAAGAAAGTGTGTGTGTGTGTGTGTGTGTGTGTGTTTGTATTTTTACATGTGTATTTGACCTAAGGATCAAATAGCATCTCATTATCTCAAAATTCAAATGGAAAACCCTCTCGTTTTGTCTAAGAGGAAATACAGAGAAGCAATGCCTGGACACCATTTTGAAATTCTATCTAGAGGCTTTAACATTATGGTAACCTGCAAAGCTCATAAAGTTATACAACCTTAGATACGAGAAAGCTTGCTCATTTGTACATGCCAAGATATATAAAAGGATAATACCAAAAGACATTAGGTAATTAGAAGTACAGGAGAGCGAAGAGAAATCTGTGCAGAGATTGAGACAACGTGCTTTTGGCTAAGGGCCACTTTTTCCACATAGATTCAGATAAATATTTTCCCAAAGAATTTATTCCTTGTTTGCTATTATCCCTAAAAATGTAAAAGCTAAAAGCTGTTCATCCCAAAGGGATGTTATCTCAAATTATCTGAAAAGACCTTGGTAAGTAGCATCTATTTATAAACATTATAAAAGATGCTATGAGATACTAAAGAAAAGTAGGACATGTCTCTGACCTCACTAAGACCACAAAGCAAATCAACAGACAAAGCTAGGTTGGACTAAATGCTAAAGACATAAATACAAAAAGTTACAGTGCTTTTTCCAAGTAGTCTTTTAGATGGGAAATAAGGCTAGTTTCAGTTACAGCCTTCCAAACGTTGAGGGAGACAGGGCCCTGAGGCTTCCTGCACACTCTTGCGGAGTAGACAAAGAATGCAAGGCCTTGATCACTCTTTACCGGGTCCAGTTTCCAAGTTTGTTTTGTTTTGGTTTGGTTTTTTACAGGGAGTAATGTTAAGGAATGATATATCTCTTCCCAAAGAACAGCCTTGCTGCCATTCACTATGAAAGCAAACCAGTGATCTCCCAAGCTCTGGCTTTCTCTCCTGTAACACAGCCCACTGGAGATACGGGTGTCCATCATGGGCCGTCTCTGGCCCCCAAGTATGATTGCCAGATAAAATAGAATGTCCAGTTAAATTTGAATTTTGGATAAATGATGGATATTTTGTTTCATGTAAGTGTGACTCAAATATTGCATGACATATGTACAACGAAAAACATATTTAAAATTCAAATTTAATTGGTATTCTATATTTTTTGTTTGCTAAATTTGGCAAGCCTATCTCCATGCTACATTGGGAACATGAGAACCAACAAAAATGAATATGAGGCTCTGGCTACTGCTTTTGCTTTTGCTGGGAGTAATAAAGTCCTTTGTCACTGATGCAGGAGTCTCATGTCTTTTCCCTGCATCCACGATACCGTAACAGGCTAACACAGTACTCTGCAATTACGGAAAATCCAGATTCTGCATAGTTCCTGACACAGAGGAGGGGAGCTTTGTTTGGATCTGTTCATTTTATTAGTTTATAGCTAAGCAGAAGGAAAGCAGGGGGTGTTCTAGGCAGGGAAATTGAGCCAAAACAGAACACTTTTGGGAGAATAAAAAGAAAATAAAGTTGCATATTTTTAAAAAAAGGTTATAGAAGGCCTTAAAATTACTGAGACACAATTCTCTACGGGTCCATTGCATTTCTCACATGTGGAGGTACTCCTTGTTTTTAACTAACTTTTCAAGGATGTTTGTAGAGTGAACAGTTTTGAAGCAGACAGTATATCCTTCCAAAGCAAAGGGCAAGGTTGTTTATTGTTCAGTGAAATAAAGATAATATTTCCATCTTGTGCAAAGTTCAGGCAGGCTTACTGCACCTTATATTCAAATTCCCTAAATTTCATATTCTTCTCATGTAATCGTATTCACTGTATGTGCAGGTCTTACCTGGTCTTCTTCATACCAACCTAAAGGAATTGGGTCCTGGGGAAATGATGCAAAAGCTGATACTCTCACTACTGCTATTGCTGTGAGTAAGAAAACGATCTATGTCTCAGACGCAGGTGTTTCCTATCTTCTGCCAGCATCCGTGAACAGTAGCAGGCTAACTTGTTAGCTTTGCAATAGAATAAGATACCAAACGTTCACAGTTCTTAAGATTACAGAAAAATTTCAAGTTTTGAAGAATTTATACATGATGTGATAGTCACCAGAGGGCAATTCCATGTTTTGGTTTGAGGGCTGACAGGAAGATGATATTTTGACATGATTCCCATGCTCCTTCTCACTCCCAGGACCCTCCCATATAGTGTTTCTCTGGCTGGAACAGTGTTACCACACCATCTTCTTCCCAGCACACAAAATGCACCCTCCTACACATGCATTTATAAGTTCCAGGCTAACTACATCTCCTACAGGAGCTGCCAACCATTCCAAGAAGCCTTTCATGACCCCTCAGGTTCTACTCTTTTGTCCTTCCTAAGTACTACAAAAGTGCCTTATACTTTTTACATCAGTCTTCATCACATGATTGTAATTTCCTGTTCACATTCCATTTCAGCCACTAGACTTCAAGCTCTGTAAAGGCAGGTTTTAAAGTTGTATTCTCACTACTTAGGATGTTAATTGGCATACCAAAAAGCCTTAATAAATATTTATTGAAAGAAGAGTTGCAGGAAAATTCCCTTCTTTATGATATGTTTGGCTGAATTTTCAAAGGAATTATTTTTAAGTACTAATCTATAATTATACAGTGCTGTAAAAACTTAATGAGTGAGAAAAGACAATGCCCCAATGTTTTGATTTCTCATTTTATTTCCAGAAAGCTTCTCTGTGTTTAGCTGGTTCATCATAAGACTTAAAAGATGCCCTTTCTATTCTCAAGAACTACTTAGAGTGGCTAATTTAAGTGCAGGTATTTTTCCCACTAAAGATGGAGTTGAAAATACAATTATTAGAGTAGTTATGGGGAAATAGGGGAAAGAAGTACATTCTAGATCAGTAAAAACAATGAAATATAGTTTCTACAGACTGAATTGTGCCCTCTTCCAATTCATATTTTGATGCCCTAACACCTAAGGCGACTGTATTTGGATATGGGGTCCTTAGGCGGTAACTAAGATTAGATGAAGACCTAAGGGTGGGGCACTAAATCATAGGACTGACATCTTTATAAGGGGAAGAGAGAGATCACTCCCTTTATCTGAGTATGCACACATGAGAAAAAGGGCACGTGAGGACATAGTGAGAAGGTGGCCATCTGCAAAGCAGAAAGAGAGCTCTCACCAGTATCCAAATTGTCTGGAACCTTGATTTTGGACTTCTAGCCTCCAGGACTGTGAGAAATAAATTTCTGTTACCTAAGTCATGCTATCTGTGGTATTTTGTTATCATAGCTTGAGCAAACTAATATAATAGACACCTTAGAAAATGCAGCTCGATATATTTTACTAGGGAAAATGATAATACTGGCAGGTATACTTAAGTGAATTTGGCTATACTAAATAGGGGTTTTTATGATTAAGATAAAATGATTCCAATCGAGAATCATTTTCAATGTCATTGACAATGGTCATTGTCATTGCACCATTTAGAAGTGAATGCACGTAAGCTATCCATCCAGATCTGTTCTTCCTTTCTTTTTGAGCACAAAGCTGTGACTGCATTTCCTAGTCTGTCTTGTGGCTAAATGTTGTCCACATGTTAACATTCTCTCGGATGAAAGATAAATGGCCAAGATGTGTGCAAAAAGGAGTCTCTGGCTTTGGATTCCTGCTCCCCTTCCATCTAGCTGGAATGAAGATGACTAGAGTAATGACCCTCTTGTGGTTTCATGGAGCAAGCCTATAAGTATCCTGAAACATGACCCTTTAAGCCATTTGCAGACACCCTCTAGATACCCGTCTCCAAAATGTTTCCCCCAGATATTCCTGGTCCTGGGTAAAAGGATGATTTTTATAATACTTGGAAGATGACTTCTTTTTTTAAAAAGATTTATTTGAGATAGAGTGAGAGAGAGCACAAGCAGGGTGGAGGGGCAGAAGGAGGGAAACAAACAGACTCCCTGCTGATCAGAGAGCCTGATGCAGGACTCGATCCCAGGACCCTGAGATCATGACCCAAGCCGAAGGCAGATGCCCAACCAACGGAGCCACCCAGGTGCCCCAGAAAGTGACTTCTTAACACTCTACTTAAAGTAGAGTGTTCTTAAAGTCTGATGGCAAAGTATCCATAACTGTTGAGAAAAGTTCAACTTCAATTGCAGGGTCTGAGGTTAATCAATGTGGTCAGAGTGGTCATTCTCAAATGCACAATATATTTGAAATCTCATAAATGCTATTCTCCACTCCATGATATATTTATGTTTGGCTTGACATGAAATAATGTTTTCAATTACTATCAGAAAAATTAATATAATTTTCTTCCAAAAATCTTTAAGTAAAATGGACCCAGATATGCCATAATGACCCTGGCCCTATCTAGCCCTATCATTAAACAACAACATGCGCCATGCTCTTTCACACTTTATGCTTGCTATTCCTATCAAATATACTCTCCCACTTTATCTATCAGTATCACAAACTCCTACTTATTCTTCAAGGTTCAGAAACTATTACCTCCTTGGGGAGTCTTCCTTAACTCTTGTTGCTCTTAGCAAAACAGAATTGGTATCTTCTAAATCTGGGCACTCATCACTGCTTTGTACACACCTCTGCCATGTCATAATTTATACTAGTGAGTAGTCAGGACACGGATGTCTCTTTTTAACTCTGACCTTCTCGAGGGCAAGATCTATCTCATTCATTGTGGAATTTGGAATTTCCTAAAATATTATAATATCCAATGAAGGTCCCAACATTTCCAAATGTATTTATTTTTAATCAAAGATGCTGGGTACCTCCTCCTCTTCTTTCTCCTCTCCTCCTTTTTTCATTTTATTTTACCTCATAGCTTTAAATTCATCACATTTATAAAGTTAAAAATATGAATATCTGCTAAATTGAAAAGCCTATATTGAGGAACCTAAGAACCCAGGAAAGCATCCACTACTGAGTCAAAACATATAAGGGAACCACTCAATATTCTAGATGTTAAAGTCTCATCCCCTTGAGATTCATTGCACAGCCCTGTTCAATATGGAATTCTAAAAATATGAAAAATATTTATTTTAGTAAGGCATCTAGTGTACCAGAATTATTTTTAAAAATGGAATTGGAAAGTAATTTTTCTATGCTAACCCATTTATTTAAACAAGGATGTTTAACCTACTTAAGCTAAATCAGAAAGAAAAGTATTGCTGTGAGGAGACTTGTGCATTTCTGAAACTCTTAGGTAAGATTGAGTATAGAACATAATATAAAGTATCTTGAAACATTTTCAGTACATACATACAGACATTCTGTAATTAGCCAAATATTTACAAAAATTGGTTTCCTCTCTCTTTTTACATTACACAGTAAAGTGTTTAAAGGACAGAACTATTTATACACATATCAATTTTGTTTTCCACAGTGTATAGTATAGTCAGAGAAACACCATTCCTTGAGAACTCTTTATTAAGAAATATTGCTCCAGATTGTAGCAGGATTATCAATAAGAACCTGGCGAGGTTCAATAAAACATTTTAAAATCTCCATTTTAAGCTGGATGATAAATTGTATGCACGGGTCTATTTTTCACCAACCATTCTAGCAACCCAAAAATAAAGCTGTGCCAGGATGAATAACTTAAACTACATAGTTTTGGTTGACAAGCCTAGATTTTTGCAAACATTTTTAGTAAATATTACCAAAATCTAAATTTAAAGTTTACAAGAAAAGTCAGATATACGTCCAATTTGTGTTTCCTATTTTTCAATAATGAAGGGGGGAAAATCGGAGGGGGAGATGAACCACGAGAGACTATGGACTCTGAGAAACAAACTGAGGGTTCTGGGGGGGGGATGGGTTAGCCTGGTGATGGATATTAAGGAGGGCACGTACTGAATGGAACGCTGGGTGTTATATGCAAACAATGAATCATGGAACACTACATCAAAAACTAATGATGTAATGTATGGTGATTAACATAACATAATAATAAAAAATTAAAAAACATAATAATACTCTAATGTTTTATTAAATGTTGGTCCAGACACTGTGCTTAGCACTTCATATGCATTACTGTATTTATTTCATCTATTCTAAGAAACATATTTTTCACATTTTAATATCTCTGAAATATGGATTTATCTTACAACCACTGTTAGACAAACAGGTATCAGGATTCAGTTATGACCATATGTGCATATGTGAACTTGGCTGTTATTCCCAGTGGCATGTCTGGGTAATTAAAATCTCTCAGTCAACAAATCATCGAAGGACCATAGGGAAACTGGTAGTATATTTTCTGTTCTTAGTACATAAAATATTAGTGCATTGTACAGTATTCTCACTAGTGGCCAAGTTGCCTCTAGATTAAATTTTTGCTGGGGGCGCCTGGGTGGCTTAGTCAGTTAAGCGACAACTCTTGATTCTGGCTCAGGTCATGATCTCAGGGGCATGGGATCAAGCCCTGTGTTGGGCTCTGTGCTCAGTGGGAAGTCTGCTCAAGATTCTCTCTCTCTCTCCCTCTTCCTTTGCCCCTCCCTCTCTCTCTCTAAAATAAATTTAAAAATTTTAAAAATCTTAAAAAAAAGTTAATTTTTTTTTTGCTGAAAACTAGAATCTGTATGGTATCCTGATAGATAGCATTCCTAACTGCTCATCCAAAGCAAAGACTTTGGAAATATTTTGTCTCTAACTAGACATTTATATCTTCAAGTATCATGATATTATCTGATTTTGATCTCCCACATTTATGCATAAACTTTAATTCAGTACATTAACCATGTATAGCATGGAGTGCAAAGGGATTAAAAAAATAAATTTAGAGTCAGAGGGTCATAGCAGTAAGAATAATAACAACAATAACAATAATAATAAGCCTTGAGAGTCATCAATAAAGAGCCAGATAATTATTTAAAATCCAAATTTTATATAAGGAAGCAAACTACTTTATGAAGGTAGCAACAGTAATAAATATGAGCAAAGGACACATACAATCAATGCCTTTCATTAATAATGTAAAAAGGAAAGTTTGGGGGTTGTTTGTTTTGTTTTGTTTTACCATTTTTGCTATTTGAATATATTGCTGGCAATTGATGAGATAAAAAACTGGATGAAAAAAAACCCCCACATGCTATAGAAAGTTCAACAGGGTCCTTGAGAAGAAAAACAAAATAAAGATAATAGGAAAAAGTGGCTTTGTTCCAGCATTTAACTGTAAATCTTGAACTTACACTTTAAGAATGTTAACAACAGAAAAAATTTTCAAGAATGATTTAAGCCAATACAGTGAATTCATGAGCACATCAATTTGCACCAAGTAGAAACTCCATAAATTTTGGTTGATTGAATGTCTGAAAAAGTAGAAAGGGTACAAGAAGCAGTAATCTTGAAATGAATACAGATACATTTGGATACAAAATAATATAAATTCATTGTAAAATCTGAGAGTAGCATCAACATTTTGAAATATGACAAGAGTAATAGAATGAAAGGAATTAGGATTGGGCGCCTGGGTGGCTCAGTTGGTTAAGCAACTGCCTTCGGCTCAGGTCATGATCCTGGAGTCCCGGGATCGAGTCCCGCATCGGGCTCCTTGCTCGGCAGGGAGTCTGCTTCTCCCTCTGACCCTCTTCCTTCTCGTGCTTTCTATCTCTCATTCTCTCTCTCTCTCAAATAAATAAATAAAATCTTTAAAAAGAAAAAAAAAAGAAAGGAATTAGGATTGCCAAATAAACAAGATGGAAATAATCATTAATGTGGCCAAAATAAAAGGAAATTTTGTAAGTGAAATAGAATTTGTAAAAGCACAGAAACTTTGAAAAGCTCTATGTGGAGCTGATGTGCCTATTAATCCATAGACAATATCAAACTGTTAATCAGACAATGAATCAATCTTCCCTGACATTAACTCAGTTGTTATGAAATAAGTTAATAATTCTCTACATGTTAAGCACCAGCTGTTAGTCTATAATCCATATAAATATGCAAACATTTTCCAGACAAAACCAATTCAATTTATCAATGCAAAAGAGTTATGAAATTCATTGGTTAATTCCAAAAACAAAAAATGATGATGCAGTGTGATATGCAAATTTTGCTGCAGAACTGCAAATAATGCTTACATTCACCAAAAACAGAAAAAGCCCAGAAGAAGCTCTATTTGACTTGATTCATCTTAGAGTTACTATTAATCCTGAAATAAAATAATTGGGGTTATTTTACTGTACAACAATCTGTCTCAAGAGAATATCTGAAGCAACATTAGTGACTCCATACAATTCCCATTGTGTTAAAGCACCATTAGCTACAATTTAGTAAGGACAAAACCAGTTCAATTTTTTTTAAACAACATAAATTACCATAAAAATGTAAAAATAGTTAAGTACAGTATAAAAATGTTACAGTTATGAGAGAATGCTCTATCAGAGGAGGTCCTACCTTATTCAAGATCAAAGATGGCTAATCATTTCTGCCTTATTAATCCTAAAATATCTTACAAAATACAAAAAAAATTATGAAATTGATTTTAAGAAATTCAGGGCCTTCAGAGTTAACAGACTACATGATCAGTATGAAAAATCAAATAAGAAAACTTAAAATATTGACTATATAAAAACAATGAAGGCAGAATGTGACAAGTATTTATGGTTCTGTGATCAGGTAAGAGACAGACATTTTGGACTACATTCTTAATTTATTTAAAAAATGTAAAAACTACTCTGAAAATGACATATACACACACATATCTATGTGTATATTGTTCCTAAACCAAAATATTGCTTGCCCTTTTTTAAAAAATTGATTTTCGATTACAGGGGGAAAATATATCTGATTAAAACCAAGCAATTAAAACTAAAGTATTACAGGGTCGCTATTTAATATGATTATTACATTGACAGAAAAGGTAGGATATTATTCAATATCAAATTCATAACAAAGAAATAGGTTTAGAAATATTCAGGTGTCATAAATTGTTTAAATTTCTGCTAGAAATTTGACAACACAGTGAGAATTCCTCAAAGATACTCAAACTCATTTACCAAGTTACCTGGGCAATGCTAACAAGACCTCCTATCAATCCTGATGTTAAATTTAGCTTTTAGCATTAAAAGATAATGAAGTTTATGCAATCAAAAAGTTAGAAAATTAAAAATGTATTCTGTGTGTTTCTTTACAGCTTTCAAATGATAAAAATTTTAAAAATCTCTATAGTTTGCAGATAATCTTCAGGTTAGTTGAAAGTAAGAGTATTCTATATTTTTAAATTAAATGATTTTTAAATTCTAAAAATTCTTGTCTATTGAAAATACTTAAGAAATGTAATGCAAAAAGTTTTTGTACAAAGTTATTGCACACTAAATGCTCTCACGGCCACCATATTAAAGGAACAAAGGCCGAGAATGTCACCTGGTCTAAGAAGAATGTTTTTGCTAGATTGTGCTAGGTTGGTTGAGTTGTCAGCATAAGATAAATAGAGCTTGAGCTGTACCATTAACCTGTGACATTTCTGACAGTGCAAGGCTATGTGCTATGAGAAACGTAGACTATTTTTTCTTTGCTGTTCCTCAATTTATAATAGAAATAAGAAAAGATAGATGAAATGTTTTAATGAAAGACAGAAACATCAGCAAAAGACCATCTTGAATAGATACTTTCCATTATATGTAAAAGCACATCCCCAAATCAGAATATATTAACAAATACATCACATAAATATATCACATTGTCCAAGGAGATAAACATTAGAATAGTCCCTATTTTATTCTAGCCATTTAAGAACAGCAAGATCCATCTTTCCTTATTGACATGAAGGACTTGTAACACCTATCAAAAAAAAGTTAATTAAAACCAAGTCACCATTTTTATGACAATAAATCCCATTACATTGTTAAAATCACTATTTTTTAAAAGATTATTTATTTATTTATTTGACAGAGAGAGACACAGCAAGAGAAGGAACACAGCAGGGGGAGAGGCAGAGGGAGAAGTAGGCCTCCCGCTGAGCAGGGAGCCCGATGCGGGGCTCGATTCCAGGACTCGGATCATGACCTGAGCCAAAGGCAGATGCTTAACGACTGAGCCACCCAGGCGCCCCTTAAAATCACTATTAAGCTTAAAATATGCAAACAATAATAGCATATTTTGTTTTTTAGGCTTACGAAAAATTCACAGAAAGTTTGGTATTTTTATTGTTTTTATTTCTGAGCTTCCCACTGGCATGGGAAAAGTAAAATAGATAGATGATGGCCACACTGGAAAGAGGAACTACCAAGATATAATAAAGGCTAAATACCAGTTAATATTCATAATAAGAGTAAAAACAATCTAATAAAATCATAAACTAGTATTGATATTTACTCATAATTTAAGGGTAAAGTAAAATTACCTAATATGACTCAATGCCTTACTTACATGTGTCAATAAAATGACATTTTTATGATCCTGAGTCCTTGCTCTGAAATGCAATGCATACACAAAAAAATTCAGTTTTCAAGGACAGAATGTTATGTATTTATTGACTCATAGAAACCAATATATTTTTAAAGTCATATTATAACTAATAGGAGCCAACAAAAAATGCTGTATTGGTCACTGTGCTAAAGAATGGCAATATAAAGATGCAGAGATACAGAGCTTATGCTCAGTGTGCCCAAGTCTAGGAAGGAATGTGGAAATAGGATCAATGCCTGTATCAATAATATAGTGCTAAAATGCCAGAGTGATAAGGAGGAAATATCAATTATTCATTCAACAATAATTTTTTGAATGTTTACTCTATACCAGCCACTGCTTTAAGTATATTTAAAAGCAGATAGGTAGATAGATAGATAGATAGATAGATAGATAGATAGATAGATAGATATAGATAGATGACAGACAGGTAGATTAGGCAGATAGACAGACATACATACAAATATTTAACCCAATTACTTAAGAAAATATTATTAATGATGTTATAACTTTACTTAGATATGACTCACAATCTTTAAATCATGTTGCATGCAAATGGATTTGTCATTTGAAGTGAGGAATTTTTTCTAACAAGTATAGATTTTATTATATTCTATCCACTATTAAGTAATTTCTGTGATCTCTCAGTTCTCAAGACCCACAACTACATTTTTTATTGTAACTTTGAAATTTCATTTGGAATCTGAAGTAGCAAATTCACCTCCTCAGTCTTTTTATTTTATAAATTATTCAATGATATCACCCTTTTATATTTCAAGGTTTGTGTTACTATCACTTTTCTAGATTTACCTAGTTATCACATTGAGAATTTTAATTATGGAATGTCAGTGTATGATTTTAAGAATAATCATCAGTGTTAAAATTTAGAGACTGCTTATACTCCAACATAGCTACTTAACTTTCTAATTTATATCTGAGGGAAATCATGCTGCTTTTTCCCTATAGGTTCCTCACAATACATGATGATATTTGTTTCTTAAAACTTTCTCTTTTTTTTCTTTATTCCCCACCCCAGTTAATTGAAGCATAAATGGCAAATAAAAATTGTACTTATTTATGGTGCACAATGTGGTGATCAGATACATGAACGTTGTGAAATGATTAGCACAAAAAAGCTAATTAACACATCCATCACCTCACATAGCTTAACTTTTTGTGTGGGTGGTAAGAACACTTAAGATCTACTCTCAGCAAATCTTAAGTATACAATACAGTATTGCTAACTATAGTCACCATGCTGTATATTAGATCCCCAAAACTTATTCATCTTATACCTGAATATCATTTGTACACTTTGATCAACCTCTCCCCATTTTCTCCACCCTCCAAATCCTGGCAACCACCATTCTACTCTCTGCTTCTGTGAGTCTGACTTTTTTCATTCCACTTGTGAGATTGTTATTTTGTGTTTGACTTATTTTGCATAATGTTCTCCAGGCTCACCCATGTGGAAAATGGCAGGATTTACTCTTTAAGGCTGAAAAAATTCCAGTGTGTGTGTGTCTCACATTTCTTTATCCATTCATTTGTTGACAGATATTTTAGGCTGTTGCCATATCTTGCATATTGTGAAAAGTGCTGCAAGGAACCCAGTGAATGCTGCACGGGTGTACAGAAACATTTTCAAGATCCTGATTTCATTTTCTTTCAATAAGTACCCAGAAGTCAGATTGCTGGATCATGTAATAGTTCTATTTTTATTATTACATAATGGCTATACTAATTTACATGCCCACCAAAAATGTACAAGAGTTCTCTCTTCTCCACATCCTTGCCAGCACTTGTTATCTCTTGCCTTTTGATAAAAGCCATGTAACACGTGTGAGGTGTTATTTCTTTATGGTTTTCCATCTCTCTGGTAATTGGTGATATTAAGTATGTTATCACAGATCTGTTAGCCATTTATATGTCTTCTTTGGAAAAATGTCTAATCAAGTCCATTGCCAATTTTTAAATTGGGTTGTTTGGTTTTTTGCTATTGCATGTGGGAGACCCTCACGTATTTTGAATATTAACCTCACATCAGATATATGGTTTGCAAATATTTCTTCCATTCTGTATGTTGTCTTTTCTTTTTGTTGATTGTTTCCTTTGTTGTGTAGAAGCTTTTTAGTTTGATGTAGTCCCTCTTATTTATTTTTGGTTTTGTTGCCTATGCTTTTCGTGTCATATTCAAAAACTCATTGCTAAGACCAATGTCAAGAAGCTTTATCCCTGGGCACCTGGGTGGCTCAGATGGTTAAGCGTCTGCCTTCGGCTCAGTTCATGATCCCAGGGTCTTGGGATTGAGTCCCGCATCAGGCTCCCTGCTCCTTGGGAGCCTGCTTCTCCCTCTGCCTCTCTCTCTGTCTCTCTCTCTCTCTGTCTCTCATGAATAAATAAATAAAATCTAAAAAAAAAAAATCCATATGAAATCAAATTAAAAAAAAAAAAAGAAGAAGCTTTATCCCTGTTTTCTTCCAGGAGTTTTAGTTTCAGGTCTTATACTTAAGTCTTTAACCAATTTGAGTTAATTTTTGTTTATGGTATAACATAAGGGTCCAATTTCATTCTTTTGTGTGCGAATATTGCATTCTCCCAAAAGCATTTATTGAAGAGCCTATCCTATCTCTACTGTGTATTCTTGACCCTCTTGTCAAAGATTAGTTGACTTATGAGGGAGTTTATTTCTGGGCTGTCAATTCTGTTCTATCAGTCTATGTATCTCTTTTTATGCCAATACCACACTATTTTGATTGCTATAGTTTTGTAGTATATTTTGAATTCAGGTAGTGTGATGCCTGAAGCTTTGTTCCTCCTTCTCAAGATTGCTTTGGCTATTTAGGGTCTTTTGTAGATCCAAACAAATTTTAAGCTTGTTTTCTCTATTTCTATGACAAATGCCATTGGGATTTTGATAGGGATTGCATTGAATCTATAGGTCACTTTGGCTCTTATGGACATTGTAACAATGTTAATTCTTCTGACCCATAAACACAGAATATCTTTCCATCTATATGTGCCTGCTTCAGTTTCTTTCACCAATGTCTTACGGTTTTTAGTATACAGGTCTTTCACTTCCTTGGTTAAGTTTATTCCTCAGTGTTTTATTCTTTCTGGTGCTACTGCAAATGGGATTATTTTCCTAATTTCTTGTTGAAGGGTAAATTGTTAGTGTATAGAAATATATCTGATTTTTTATTTTGTATCTTGCAACTTTACTGAATTTGTTTATTAGTTCTAACATTTTTTGTGAAGTCTTTTGGTTTTTTCTCTGTATAATATCATGTCACCTGCAAACCGAGACATAGAGAAAAAGCATTCAGCTTTTCAGCTGAGTATGATGTTTGCTGTAGGCTTGTCATATATAGCCTTTATTATGTTGAGGTACATTCCTTCTATACCTAGTTTGCTAAGAGTTTTATCATGAAAGTTTGTTGAATTTCATCAAATGTTTTTCCTGCATCTATTAAGATGATCAAATTGTAGATCAAATAACCTGGGAAAATAAATAGTAAAAGTTGGGCAGAAATATAGCCAAAAGAATAGTTTAAAAACAAAGTTAAGGGCAAATATCAGATTAAGTAGCATGCAGTGCAAGAAACATTATGAGGTACAAAGGAGCTCAGTTTTGTAAAAGAGGTAATCCTGTATAATAAATATATAACATCGATGAACACCTACATCATAAAGAAAGTGAAATACATACATAAAGTGAAACAACATCCTTCCCTCTAAATTTGGGGAAAGACAAGAATGTTAGCTCTCACCACTCTATTTAATATTGTACTGGAGGTGATAGCTAATGTAATAATGGAAGAAAAAAGAAATAAAAGGCATAGTTATGTATTCAAAGTGAGAAGTAATACTTCTCTTTAAAGCAAACATTATTATCAATGTATAAAAATCTCAGGAATATACAAGGCAACTGCTAGAACCAATAAGTTAATTTAGTAAGATTTCTATATATTATCAGAAAGGAATTAAAAACAAAATAATTCTACTCCTAACTGACATTAATTATGTGAATCAATTATTCAATATTCATGATGCAGCATAGCACGAGTGTTTGTATATATATGCATATACACACAGACACATATGAATACTCATGTAAGTTCATTTTCTGTCAGTTCTATTTTAGTATTTCTATTATGTATCTAGAACAGAGCATCTTAGAACTAATATGAAGACATAGGAAATCATTTTAGCTAATTTTCTAATTCATTATAACTTTTACTATTACCCATTTCACATTATCACAGACCATGACAGCAGAATGGGTATATAAAGAGATTTTTTAAAATCTAAAACTCACTTCTTTCTTTTATATGTCCAAATGAAAAAAAAAGGAAAAGATTTTGAACACATACACATATCCTACAGTACCATAGTAACAAAAGGAACTCACTGACATCAAAACAATTCATCATAATGCTTAATTTCTTATTTTCCTCATAAATCAGCAATGTTTGTTAAAGGATGAAATGATTACTAGTACATATCTTTCCCTTTAAATCTTTAGTTATATTTCACTTTCACTATTGTAGGAGTTAGTATGACACAGGAAAGTTATAGATATAGTCTTTGAAAACAAAGCATGATTATGTTTGTAAAATAATAATACGTATTCTTCTTTCTCTTTGGTTTTATTTAGTATTTAACTTAAAGAGATTTTATTTAGCATTGAACTTATTTATGTTACAGTCAATAAGCCATAATCCTGTTTTCTCTCCAAATTATTTTATTGGCAATACTGACAAATGAATGTGATGTGCTTGTGACTTTTACTATGCATCATAAATAGATCCATTGATTTTAAATTGGTATCTGCTTGTAGAGTATTTTTAGAAAAATGTAAACTGCAATTCATATAAAAATAAGGATGGGATGCTTTAATGTAATACATTAAGTCCTGGTAATTCATATATTGAATATCTAAGATACATCATCAAAAATAGTTATAAAATTAAAAATGTATTAATATCTTTAATATCACATATTTTGTGATAAATATATTAATATATTTATTATTTAGGAAATATTGATAGAACTTATGAAAATAGCATTTGGTAAAGTATATAAGATATAAAGTATACTTTTGATATTATTTTTATATTTTGATATACCTGTGATAATTTTTGATCCATAAATAGTATTATAGCAAAATGCATAGACATATTAAATTATTTTATCAACTTCTCAGAATTGAAAATGTGAAAAACATTTTATGCCCATTTTAATGTTAAAACAGTTTCTAGAAAAATCAAAAAAATATGTAACTGGTTTTCATGGAGATCATTGCAAATCTGAAGTGATGTACTGAATGGTATGATATTATTTTACTTGTGATCAGTTAATAAAAAGGAATATAGCCATAATGTTAATTCTCTATTTCTGAACTGCTTAACTTAAAAATGAAAATATCAGACAATAAATAAAATATAAGAAAATTAATATTATTTATGAATCTTTCTTCCTATGATATACATTTATATCCTGGATCATACTGTAATAATTTAATTGAAATTATAGAAAAGAACAGAATAATCAAAACAAGGGAAGAGGAAATTAAACCTCTGAGAATAGTTGCCAAATAAATTCAAAAGGGCCGAACAACAACAGAACTTTTCAGAATCAAGGCAATATTATCACCACTTTGAAAAACTCCTAGACCAGTGTAGTGATGCATATTTAATGAATGAATCAGTCAAATCATTCATTGTGCAGCAAATGTTTACTGAATACCTGTTACATACCAAAAATACATTTATGCGACGTCATGGAACTAGAGTCTAGTAGAAATTTTAATGACACAATTTTAAAAGAGGAAGTTTGATTTTAATACATAACCTTATAAGGATGTTGCAAAAATTGTATCAATTCTCTATTGAGGTTATTTAAAATTATTAATGGAGAATTTCTTTTGTTCTGCTCTCACATTTTATGAAATAGTTTTATTAAAACTCTTTACATGCATTTTAGACATTAATAGCTTTCTCATCGCATAGCCACATTTTTAGTCACATACAGTTTCCTGGAGCATGTTATCCTCACTTCCATTTAAGTAATTTAAAATACAGCAATTTTTGAAATAATTTTTGATACTGTCACGGCAATTTTTATCTGAAGCCACAAGTACTTATCTGTATATCATAGCATAATGGTAGTGTTTTCTTTTTTCATTATGCATTTCACAAAAGTAATTTCAGCAATATAATATTTAACTGTTTTGTTCTTTAATTTACTTTAAGTGGCTTTTTTGCAACAATATTATACATAGTTGTGTGGGCCGTATACCCAGATACATTTATTAAGTAAACATAATTTCTTTGCCTCTTTTCTCTTGTGAAACTCTTTCAGTTGACTTCTATGAGCACATATATCTAGCAGTGATTAAAGTTGTATTAGATTAATGTGTCTTTTCTAAAGGGACTTTATTTCAAGAGTGTCTAAAGCATAAGAGAATCCGATATGAATTCCTCCATTTCAAAGATAGTTTTGGTAAAACTCACCTTTTTTTCAGCCATATTTACTTTTCTTACAATGCTCGTAGGCTGAAAACTGGGGCACACAAACTAGGAATCACCAGGAAATGAGAAATATTGAATTAACCACAAACATTGTAGATGAATATCTTTAGAGAGTGTTTTTCAATATTTTGCAAAGAATTTTAAAATCTGAAAATCTAGATTCGAACCAGTATGCCAAAGTTCATGTCCTGACATCCTATAACTTAAGAGAAGGAAATTTAAAGAAGATGTAAGGGTAACTTGATGTGACCTCTGATCTTTTGACTTTCTAAAACCTTTGAAATACAACTTTAGCAAAATCTTTCATTTTAATATGGCATGTGTATGTATATATTATTTAAAAAAATTACTTGCCTCATAATTTTCTTGACAATAAAATGAGAAAATGTTTTTAATGCTTCTAGAACACACAAAGCATACTTTGCTTCCCTCCTCTCAAGCACAGGTTTAGATGTATCAAGGCTTTTTGTCAGTGACAACACTAGATTTTGGATGAAGTGCTATCATCTTTTGTTCTCCACATGTCATGTTCAAAATTGGATAAATTGTACAGGCAAAGTGCATGGCTCAGCAGGGTCAGGAAAGTTACAAGGAACTGCACTGGTGCTTTTTTCATATCCTAAAGGTACAATTAGGTAACTTCTCTGATAACTTCAAAACCGAGCATTCATTAAATATTATTTTGAGTATAATGTGGGGCTTATAAATAAACTGTTGCCTCTTTAAACAATCCAGAAGGACATAAAAGACAGATGGAGAACTGAATGTGGACTATTGTTTTATATAGCTATGGTTTAAAAAAAAATCCCCACTCAGAAGAAAAAGCCTCTGCTAGATGGCAACTGTTGAATAGAGTGAGCAGAAAGCATCTTGCTGGAAAAACAAAGAAACTCGTATAAAAATGTAAATAGCTCAGTTCTATAGTCTTCTTCAGACGAAGGACGTGAAACTTGGGTTTTAAAGACAGAGTTTATGAAATAATATCAAGAAGCCTTTTTATTTTGCTATTGATTTCCAGCCAGGCTGCAGCTATCCAAGTTTCAAATACTCTGGAATTCTTAGGCTTCACTAGCTGCATTTTAACCTCTGCCATGTGGCATGTGAATGTGGCTTGTTTAGTTAGTTTTAAGACATAATTAATAGGCATTGTCAGAGACTCTCATTTCTGATCATGGGGGGTTGGCAACCCTTTGTTGCTTTCATTCCAGGCTCTGAGAAACTGGCCAGATGCTATGTCCTACTACCAAACTGTTATGTGGAAGACATCCTTTTTAGGATACTTTCAAATCCTTTTTGGCCAACTTCATGACTCCTGCAGAAGTTCAATTAGTTACAGTTTTACTTAATTTACTAGAGGTACATAGAATGCTTCTAGATTTTTTGTCTAAAACTTCATTGAGTTAAAAATTATTACTATAAATAATTTACTTTTTTTCTCTTATATTTAGCTTAGATAGGAGGCAACATAGGATACTGGAAAAAGTTTCCATTATACACAAATTCCCATCCAAGCCCTGCCACAAACACTTCTTGAAACCAGGGATGTATTTCACTCTCCCTGAGTCTCAGTTGATTCATCTTTGTAAAAAGACACTGGACTGAATGATCTGATCCTTTCTCACTGGAAAATCCATGGTTCTGTGGGTCTTCCTATGTGTAATCAATCACAAACTTTATGCTGCTTGAAGAAGACCCTTGCTTGGTTTTCACAAATTAAAATGCATGGTTTGAAGATTTGTGAGAGTCCTTGAAGTTCTATGACAAGTAGCAATTTTTAATTTTGCTGAGAAACAAATTTTATTTGCACACACTGCAAGGCAATATGCAGGAAGGAATCAGATTTATTATAACAAAATTTAGCCCTCTACCTATCACTTGTATCTCAATGAAGTCTAATGTTATCTTTTTGTTAGCAATCTCAGTAAGGTTCCAAAAGGATCACTTTCATATATTTTGTCTTATTCTATGGGGGGAATTGATAATGTAATATATTCTATTAGCTTGAAAAATTAGTCTTCTATATAAAACTTTATTACACATCAAAATAAGCAAACATAGCTCCATGACGGAAATGAGAACCATAAGGACCTGTGGAAATGTCCTATATACCTCCATAAATTCAATTTATATCAGCATTTCCTAATCTTTCCACCCTAAGCATTCACAGATTCCAAAAGCTTGAATGCTTTATGTAAGTCAATATATGCGTATAGTGTTTAAAATATATTCATTTTTATTCTCTAAATTAACAGAATTATATACATTATAAAACTCTTTAATAAGTGATATAAATTATAGTATAAATAATAATCTCAAAATCATTTGTTGAATTTTAGAAATGTTTGGTGCAATCTTGTTTGACATTATTATTACTAAGTAATGCTTTTATCTAATGATTTGGCATAGAGAACTATACTAAATACTTTTCTAACGATTTCTTCCATTTAATTGACAGTTATTAGGTGTCTCAATATGTACTAGGTGTCTAAAGAGAGTTTCTCTTTAGATCAGCATTGTTTATAGTGCTAACTCTTCACTCAGTTTCTGTTAAATTAGTAGTAAATGTATTTAAATACCTTCTATCCCATGTTTGAGACACATAGATTCAGTTTTCTATTAGCAACTAACACACGACAACAATAAATCTGAATTTCATATTTAATAGGATTAAACTGATCTTTCAGGTCAAGTGAGAGGTGGCATAAAGTGGTAGTTAAGAGCATGGGCATGTTGCCAGGCTGCTCAAGTTAAAATCCTGGCACTGCTGTTTAAGTTTTAAATAACTTCTTAGTGCCTCAGTTTCCTCGCCTATTGAATGAGAAAGACTCAATTATGTTGCAGTGGTGTCTGGCCTTAATTTATTGTTAATATTGATAATAATGTTTATGACTAGCTCTCCTAAAGTGAATTAAATAGAGGTGATATTTAACTGAGAAGGTTGAACACAAAGATTTCACTCCTGGCACCCCATATTACTCCCACAGGCTCTGTCCATCTTCTGCTTCTTCCTCCTTTGCAAAAATCCCCACTCTGCTAGAAGAGTCAGCAGCCCCTGGTCTTTGCCTGAGGCTGCCCCTGATTACTCCCTACTTATAGGCTCTCTCCGTCTCTGTCCTCTTTCTCAAAGTCCTACAGAGGCTACAGTCTACCTAAGCACTGTTTGGCAATGGCTGGGGTAGGACCCAGTGTTGGGTGGCTACAACCTCATGGGGACAGATGGACTTAAAGCATTTGTCCTCCAAGATGCTAGCACCGCCTCTAAGGATGCCACCTTTACTTTTTAGTATTTGGTATTTCTGGGCAGAAGGAAACAGGAATAGATGGGCCAGTTCAAGAACTACAGTAAGTGACATGAGCCATGTGGCAATCTAGCTCACTGGCTGGGGCCAGGGTGGTTCCAAATTTTGCATACCCTGAGGCCCTTGTAACATGGAACAAAGGATGGACATGGGATAAAAGAAGACCCTTGGGCATGACTAGGTGGAGAGCCCATATTGTTGCCAAAGGGCAGATCTGAGAGTTCAGCCAGAATTGGCACAGCTGCCAGTCTTAGAGAGAAGCAAAGTCCTAAAGGCTCCCCCTTAAAACCAACCTTAATTGTTTAGTTTCTGGGGAGGTCTGAAATGGTCCCAAGAGAGAGGTAGAGCAGCTGGATGGCAAATGCCCTGGGACAGGGAAGAGTTTGAGATAAAGGCTATTCATCAACAGGTATAGACATATTTCAACAACAGTTAAAGCCTTCCCAATGTGTACTGGCTAAAAATCAGCCCAAGGAAGGAAGGTTAGTTTCTAGCTGGTAGGAGCTGGAAGCAGTAGAGGGAGTCACAGGACTTTGCCTACAGATAAATGGGCTACCAATGTGAGGTGAAGAAGCTTAATGAGGATATTTCAGTACATAAATATGAAAGACACATTCAGATCTTCTCATGAGATGTCAAGGTAACCATTTGAAATTACAAATGATTGTAAAACCACAGTTCAGTTATACCCCAGAGTCATTTGCTCTTTCTAGAGAACCAAGGAAAATAAAGTACCATGTGTGGTGCGTGTATATAAAAGACTTTAAAAAGCACGAGATGCTCATGTCATTTCCTCCTAAGAATGAAAGTAAAGTTCCAGAGCCCTTAAAACCATTCCAATTTTTAAATTCTGCATATGTCAATAACTTTCTTGTATATGTGCGGTTCCTGCTGGACAAGTATAGTTTCCCAATACAGAGCAGAAATTATTGTTTAAATCTCCTTATTCATAAAACAAAAGATTTCTAAATCTAAAAATGTGAAGAAAACTCATCAATGAAAAAGAATGCATTATTATAACTGCTCAGCATCAAAGTATTAACATGTTAAATCACTATTATAAAATCAACCTTGTGTATAAAAGAGCTCCAAACAATATCATGAGGAAAATTTTCATGAAATATGTTGCTATAATTTATGTCATTAGGCTACCTGGAACACTTAAAATTAAAGTCATCAATGTAAAATTTGAATTGAGTATAGATTCCTAATGATGTACAAAAATGTACGAAAAAGAACATTTAAACATTAGAATGATAATATATTTTGATCAGATAAATTATATTTTAAATTATGTAGTGAGTTCCTTATTTTCTTATGAGCAAAAAAAGTTTCCTCTCTTTTATTATTTTATAGGTAATTCTTGAAAGCAAGGAAGATAGGTGATAAAACAGTGAAGGAGGAGATATAATTAGAAGAAAATTGGTAATGCTGCATGAACTAAGAAAGAGTAGTCTGAATCTGAAAAGTAAATAAAGAAATTAAAAATAGGCCCAAGTTATTGGAAAGAATTTTCCACATTTTTAAAAACACTGGCCATTACATAATATGAAACACATAAGTTTCTTCACTAACTCCTAGTAAGTTCATAGGAAATCATTCTTGCCATATGAAAGGACTCACATTTTATGAATATAGTTATGCTAAAAATATCGAATGAAATTTTTGATAATGCTTATTAATATGAATTACATTGCCTGACATACAATAAAAACACGTATATAATCTTGAACAGATAAATGGATATTCTGATGGTAATTATTATCACAAATTTGCACAAGCTCAAATGAGTTTTTATCTAAAGGCCTTGATATATCATTTATGATAAAAGTTTTATGGGGTTTTTGACAGATATTTCCATTTACACATTGTAATGAAGAAAGCGAAGCATAGAAAAGACCTAAAATTGCTAGCATGTCCTTTACCATGTCCTACAAGCACATGGATTTATCAGTCTCTTACTGATAGAATTACAGTTAAATTGAAAAAAGAAAAAGATGTAGAGCTTTCTTATTCCATTTTGTAATTATTTTCTAACTTGTAAGGAGAAAAAAAATTTGATGAAACTATAAACAAAATAAAGCATGCCTTTTTCCTTACAGAGTTCACATCTGACATCAGCTTTACTTGTCTGGCCACTGAAAGATTAAAAAAATAAAGAGAAAAGTACTGGAAATTGGTAATACAGGTTCTTGCAGGAAAAAAAAAATTCGACAGTTTTACACTTCTCCATAAGCTAATTATATTAGAATGTATGATATTTTGTAAAATGAAACAATGCTTTCAAATCTCTTAAATTTACATCTTTTATCCAAAAACTATAGATTAAAAATCCCTACCTCATTCTCAACTCTGTACATTGGGGAGATAATCAGAAATAAAAATAAATTTATGCCTTAAAGGATAGTAGAAAGCTATGGGAGAGATAATGCATGCACATATAAAATAATAAAATATAACAGTAGAAATTATTCTATCATTAAAACTTCAGTGAACTTATATACAGACAATAAATGAAGTTTCATAAGAGCATGAGAACTTTAAAAGCAAAGAAAATTATCAAAGATGTGATCAACCGTAACTAAGTAGAATATTACATCTTACTGATGTTACGAAGGCCGTCCTTAAACCAAGAGGAACTAAAATGATCACTTGCTATAATTTATTGGGTGCTAAGGGAAGACTTTTTGTCAAAATGTAATACAGTACCTCATATACCTTTAGTAGAAGACCGAAATTTTTTCACAGTAAGAGTTAAATTTAAATATGTAAACAAAAGTGGTGACCTTGGTAATATAGTACCTTGAAATCGCAAAGTGTGTGTGTGTGTGTGTGTGTGTGTGTGTATAAAATAAATACACATATATTTATTTTAATATCAGATTCACTCCTAAATGCAGGTTTTGACTCAGGCATTAGGGAACCACAGAGCAGCACAGAATGGGAAAAGAAAATAAAGTCTGAGGATCTAATTTTGTTATTTAACAACATAGCTAAAGGCAAGTTTTGATTTCAAGTACTATAATGTCTCGATGAACAGTATTGGAAAAATAGTCACTGATACGAAAAAAATAACTTTGAATCTCCAGCTCTCTCATCTTCCATAAAAATTCCAAGTGAAAACCAAAACATTAATTAATTCATTAATTAAGAGTGCTAACAAAGCATTAAGAGTTTTGGTTGGGTTTTTTGTTTATTCGTTTTGTTTTACATTTTGGAGTTAGGTTAAAAAAAAAAAAGGAAATATAGCTCTAAAGCCAGAGATTACAAAGGAAACAATTGGATATGTCTCATCTAACAAAAATCCAAAACTTCTGGGAAAAAACACTATTAAAAAAACTACAAACTAGAAAAAAAGGTCTATAAGCTATGTAACTGACAAAGGCTTATATTAATAATTAAAAAGCCTGTAGCTATTAAGGATAAGTAAAACAACTTTTGTCTGAGAAGGGCATTCAGTATCCCCCAAGCTGATCTTAAGAATAGAAGCCATGTGTGAGTAAGTTACGTGGGAGGTGCTGGACGCAGTGGCACAGGGCAGGGAAAGGGAGATCGGCAAGAGAAAACAGCTAATACAGGAACATTAGCATAGCAGCTACCACTATGTGTGACAATTGTTTAAAACTACAGAGAAACTTGGGGAAACAGAGTAGGACACAGGCCTCACAGTTATAAAGAGAAGAGGTGAGGGAGGTGAGTTATTTACCAGAACTCCTGCCAGCCATCAGTGCAAAGCTGCCCTAAAGAGTGTTAATTCTCTGGCACTTGTAGTTGAGATGTTGGAGGTCAGAGTGGCCTCTGTGACTTTGGAGAACTCCCTGAAGGAAACAGATGCAGATACTGGCAGCTGGGAGTTGGCTGGCACTCACTGAAATGGTTAGTCTCAAGAGAAATAGCAGAGATTATATGGCCTCTGCTACAAGAAGCAAATAATAGTAATTCCTCTATCAGTAAAATGAACTGGTAGTTTACATTTAAAATACAAAAATGCTTGACAGTCATGAGAAAGATCAATTGCATTAGTAATCAAGTAATGCAAATTTTAAAATATTTGGATTTTGTATATTAAAATTATATTTTTATGTAAGTCAAGCTGTTATGCTGTACATCTTAAATTTATACTATGCTGTATGTCAATTATATCTCAATAAAACTGGAACAAATGTAAAAAATATAAAAATTTTTAAAAGGTTGATTTTTTTAAATAATGTGAGAAAAATACTCTCTCATATGTTGGTGGGAATGCAATTGACAAAATGTTTATGACACATAATAAGCCAATATGATGTACACTGATCCAAGAGTTCACATCCTGACCATTCTATTTATAACTGCAACTCTATCTTTTGACACTTCAACATGTCCATGTTTTCTTTTCTCCACAGTACATTATCACCAACTAATAACTACTTTTTTACTTATTAATTTATCTTTATAATTTGTTACCTTCACTAGACTATATGCCACATGAGGCCCGGGACTTTTGTCTGCCTTACTCATTGCCACCTAGACTTGAGAAGAGTGGCCAGCACTTAATAGATAGCCAGTAAAATTTGTTGAATGAATGATTTTCCATAAGTATATCATTAGACAATAGAAAAACTGATCACAAATACATTCAAATAAAGTTTATCTCGATGTTTTTTTTTAAGATTTTATTCATTTATTTGAGAGAGAGAGACAGCACAAGCTGGGAAAGGGAGAGGGAGAAGCAGACTCCCCACTAAGCTGGGAGCCCAGGATCATGACCTGAGCCTAAGGCAGATGCTTAACTGAGCCACCCAGGTGCCCCCCAATGTTGTTTTATAATAGTGAAAAAAAAAGAAAAATATAATGACCAAAAGAAGGTGCTTTTTATATAATATACACATACATGGATTAAATATGATAATATGCATCTATATATTTTGATGTGAAAAAATAGATATTAAACATCATTAAGTTAAAAAAGCAGTTTATGAAACAGCATATTCAGTATGACTCAATTTGGGCTAAACATATATTTTTAGTGTAAATCTAATCTGGAGTAAAATACATAAAAATATCAGCTCTGGTTATCTCTAGCTGATGGAATTCAAAGTTGATTCACTATGTACAGGTGATTTCCAATATTTTCTACCATGAATTTTATATAGTATGTGTTTATAATGAATTATAAATCTTTTTACTGTGAAACATAATGAACCTAATATAGAAGGTCTATAGTGTCTACAGGGTTGCCTCTTTAATTTTTTCAATGTCATGAATTGACCAAACATCGAACAAACATTTAAAAATGACCAAAACCTTTTTGCATATTATTTTATGATACTAACTTGTGAATTCTTTATGTAACCTAGACATGTATTGTAGAGTTGCAGAGCTGAACATGAGGACTAAATGTTTTCCTAAGTCAAGCTCTCTAATGGGATCTATTTATGGGGTTTTTTTGTAGGGAAAAAAAACACTAAAGTTTTCTTTTACCTTTCCCAGAATGTGATAGAACTATTAAACCAAAACATAACTTTTCACTTAAGTTAGTGTCTTGATTCATACCAATGTCAACTTCTTACATTAATATTTTGTATGCAGTGGAGAAAATAAAATCTCAAGAGAAGAAAACATTTCCATTTTTGTTTGTTTATCAAGATCAAAAATGTATAAAACCCTCTATATTTTAATAATGCCTAGAGCACAAAACAAGAGATTTTAGGTATTCATTTGAAACAGCTGGCAGAATTATTTATTTCCTACTTCAGTTTTAACAGCATATCCATCACTGATGTTGCTGTAATACTGCAAACCAGTTTTTTAAAAAAGAACAGAAATTATGCTATTTTTCATGTCAATGTAGTCTCCTAATATCTTGTCATTTGGGTTTTTTTTTTTTCAAGATTTTATTTATTATTTGAGAGAGAGAGAGAGCACAAACCGTGGTGGGGGTGTGGTAGAGAGGGAGAAGCAGGTTCCTGCTCAGCAGGGAGCCCGACTCTTGGCTTGATCCCAAGACCCAGGATCATGACCTGAGCCAAAGGCAGACACAACCAACTAAGCCACCAGGTGCCCCCTGTCATGTTTTTTTAAAAAAAATAAGTTAAAAAATATACTTTTTTAAAATTTTATTTTATTTATTTGAGAGAGAGAGCACAAGAGGGGGTAGGGTCAGAGGGAGAAGCAGACTCCCCGCCAAGCAGGGAACCCGACACGGGACTCCATCCCAGGACTCTGGGATCATGACCTGAGCTGAAGGCAGTCGCCTAACCAACTGAGCCACCCAGGCACCCTAAAAAATATATTTTTAAGACCAAGTAGTGATACAAAGCTAGAACTTAATTTAGGGTACAGACTTTTCTCTAGTTATTAAGTAACAATTATTGTTATTTTATATTTTTAAGATGACTCTTTTGATGGCAATCACAAAAGATACACAGATGTATATTTTAAAATATACTACAAGATCAGCTGTCTTGAGGTGGTGGTTGCAGTAACTATGTATTACAAATCCTTAGGACTACCTGTAGAATCAGCAAGAAGAGCCTCTGCCTGAAGCCCTATGTCTTAAAGCCCTGCATATCACAAACTCACAAGATAAACGCATTGAAGAATGAATGGATGTCCTGGTCACTTGCAATGCAGTGCTCAGTACAGGCACACTATAACCCATAATGTTATAAATCCACTTTTATGACCTAACACCACTAACCCCAGGGAAATATTTCATATCTCTTTTCCTATGTCCTCAAAAATAAAAAGTGACTCCATCCAAATGTCATGAAGGTTTGTGGTCTGTACCCCTATCAACATTAGCCACAGACATATTTTGCCTGCAGCAAAGGAGCAAACACAGAATGAGATGAAGCTGAAGGGGGTTTACCACCTGGGACCACCCTCAAGGTGGACCTAGGGCAATACTACAAATGGAAGCCCACATTCCTTATTTCTGAATACTTTAAAGTATACATCAGGCTAGTTAAGTTTTAAATACAATATGTTCTGTTATCCTGCCTTAAAAGATGTACCTTTATAACCATAAAATTAAGAAAAGTATGTGTAAAGCTTATGGTTTTTTATTTTGGAGTTGACATATGTCGAAGATGACTGAACTTAATTACATGTGCCTATCAAGCATGAAATTACTTCTTCATATTGGCAACTAGGTGGACACTGAATGCTAGAATTGTATAGTTTCATTTTTTTAAGATTTTATTTACATATTTATTTATATAGAGGGCATGCATGTGAATGGGGGGGAGGGCAGAGGGAGAGAGAGAATCTCAGCATGGAGCCCGATGTAGGGCTCCATCTCATGACCCCGAGTACCTGACCTGAGCGAAACTCAAGATTCAGAATCTCAACTGACTGAGCCACCCAGGTGCCCCTATAGTTTCGTTTTGTTAAAAATATTTTAAAATGCTTATTTGGACTTTTAGATTATCACAAAAAAATTTTAGTTCTACATATTAAATTTAAAATTTTTATATTTACTAGTTAAGTTGTATTTGCCCTTTAATTTTAATAAATACTATAATTTTTTCTAAGAAAGACAATTTATAATTTTAATAACTTAAAAATTTTAGAAGAGAAACAACTTTTTTGAAAATGTAAAAAGTAATTTTAATCATTTTACACTTAATTTAAAATTTTGAAAAAATTTTGGTATGCTTTTTGATGCAGTTACTATTTATTTTATAATCCTAATTTAAATCATTATTCTCAATAGAACAAAATTATGTGAAAGATCTTGATTATAACAACCTAATTAGTAATTCTGCTGAAACAAAAACAAAAAAAATAAGTTTAATGGAATAGGGGTGTAATGATTTTGAATTACATGTGCAGTTTATTAGTCATGCAAACTCTGTGGGCCAATCATCAGTTCATCAGATAGGCACAGCGATGAAATGAAGTTCAGTCATCTTTGACATATGCCAACTCCAAAATATAACACCATAAGCTTTACACATTCTTGTCTTAATTTTTTATTTTTATAAAGGTACACCTTTTAAGGCAAGATAATAGAACATATTTTATTTAAAATTTTATTAGCCTGATGTATAACTTTAAAATATTCAGAAATTAAGAATGTGGGCTTCCCTTTGTAGTATTGCCCTAGGTCTACCTTGAGGTGGTCCCAGGTGGTAAACCCCCTTCAGCTTCATCTCATTCTGTTTGCTCCAGAGTCAACCTGTATCTAATCACCAACTAATAGATCATTCATGTGGCTTACCAGCAGATTTTAGCCTTACCACATTGTTATATGTAAACTCAGTGCTACTTTAGTCAATCCAGTTTACATTCACTTTTTTGTGATATTCCATGAGAGCTGAGTTGTACCTAAAACTTGTCACTGAGAGCACTTATAAGGGGATTATTATTTAAATACACAACTTCAAAAGCAAACTAACTAAAATAATGGAAACCCCATCTATGATCATCAGTTTGTGTTTTCAGTTTGTGTTTGTGTAGCAGAGCAAAGAGGCATCATGTAAACCGCTGCATATTATGGGAGGGATGTGGTCACACCTGCTTGTTTGTCAGATGTGATTTGCACAAAACGATGAAATTCCACAGGAGGAACATATATAGTTTATTTTTCCCATGCCAAGATGAATAACTCTATCATGAGGAACCATTCATTCTAAAATGTTCAGATTTTATTACATTTCTCAAACATGCCTTTCAACCATCAGAATGCCAATATTTTGAGATGATAAACAACAGAAGATATCTGCTATAATGTGCTTTGATTGTTGTGTCAATACTAAATATGATCTGTGCTTGCAACAGTTAAATTTGGGATTTGTTTTTAAGGAAAAATTTATAATAAATTTCACCTGTTGTTTTCAAGTATATGAATCATTAATAACTTTACAACACTAGCTCCATATATATTAAGTTGAACTGAAAAGTACTGAGAGAAGCAAGTTCAAGCAGATTCATCCATGCTTGTGCCAATATGCCAAAAATAGTATGTCATATGTTAGTAAAGACACAGCATGGCCCAGTAAACTGCAAGGAAATAGGGCATAGGTGGAAGAACAAGTACCTGGAAATAGGCTCCTGAACCGTCTTTCATGGCAGAGTAATTTGTAGACTAATTGTACCAGCTGTTTTATTAAAAGAAAGTTTAGTCTTTTTATAGGGACATGAAATTGTAATGGTTATCTCAGCAGTGGTTGTATTTCCTGGATAAGGAGAGAGATGCCAATAGAGACTGGGTACCAGGCTTGACTGAGAGAAGATGGACATCAGTGGGACACTTTGTATTACAAGGAGAGCTTGACCAATAGACTGTGTAGAAACTGCTTTTCCTAAGAAATTAAATGTTTTTTTAAAAAAATCATAAGACCTGATATTATTGAATAAACATACATATATATAGAAATATGTACTACATTTAAATTTTAAAATAGCAGGGACTATTGTAGTCAATGGAAGTATTAAGGAATATATCTAAACATCCACAAATAAATACATATGCTGCAGAAATTATCATTTTAAAAATATAAGCCCTAGAGTTTTCTGCCCCTATAATCCTCTTCTGTTCCATGTGCTCTTCTCCTACTCATTTGACTAGACATACTGTGTTTCTTAGGGAGGAATAAGCCAGTGAAAACACAATGAATTAATAAATACTGAAAAAGATTATCTATTTCAATTTCTCCAGTAAATATTGATAGATATAACCCCCCCACACACAAAAAAGCTCTCTTATGTCCTCAATAGCTTTTAAGAGCATGTAAAGTGGTTCTGTGAGCAAAATGTTTGAGAATCACAGCAAGGAACCAAGTTGGTTCCACATCTCTACTTAGGTGGAACTGGAAAGGGCCTGTTAGAGACCTCCCTTCAAAAAATGTAAATTCACAAACCATTTATCTATGTGTAACAAACAACAAAATAAATTCAATATATGTGTGACATTTAATTGTTATTTGGTTTGTATTGAACATCTGCAAGCTCGGAACTAACTATTGCAAACCATTTAAGGACAGAATTATAGCTTAATACAAGGATTTTATTACTTCATTTACCATGGTAGACTTTAGATCCCTACAGAGGGATCACTACATAAAAAGCAGCAAAGTTGCCTTTTAGATGATGACTCTCACATGGCAGTGAGTTCTTACACATTCTCAGGCTTATGTCAGCTCATGAAGGTTGCTGGAAAGCTTGGGAATGAATGACCTTTTTATTTTTGAAGTAGCTATTTCAGACAAAGCTTCATCTGCACAGAAAGAAGAAAAAAAGAAAAGTGCTTTGGCCCAGTACATGTCCTTACAGGTTTCAATGCCAGTTCAACAATACAGTAATGACTCTTTGGGGCTTCTGAACAATTTACCTACTGTACTAGACATGCCCCCTTTTTGTTACATAATAAATAGTAAGTCAGGGGAAATTTGCTAAACCTTATTGAAACTTGTGGACACACCTAAAACAATTGGAAAAGTAAGCTATAGTAAACCTGTGCATGTTCCATTAACTCAAGACAGAACACATCTATCATATTCCAACAACAATTCATCATAATATGGTTCCTTTAGGCCTCTGACCAGTAATTTGGACATGATCCTCCTACGGGAGAGGAACATTTGTAGATGAGGCTTCATATTATATTGATGGATCTGTTAAATTAGGTTTTGCCTTGTAGCTATTGAGCAATTGAGCTACTGAGATTCCACCCTCTACCCCCGGTGCACACACCCTGACAAGAGCTTCTGTGTACTTCATCACATACAACTACCTGAACTAGAATATTGCAACAGTCTTATCGGGGTGAAAGAGGAATGTGACACGTGGTGGTAGGGATTTCTTAAACACCTCCCAGCAGGGAAGAAAAACTATGTGCTTTATTCATACTTCTCTCATTAAATATATCTACTAAATAATGGCAACATTCCCAGATCTGGGGATATTGCTATAATTGTTCAGTCTGCAGACAGGACAAGTAATATCTGGTTAAAAGATTTATTGCCCACTTATTCAGGGTCCAGCCTGGTGCCAAGTGTTTTGCATGCATTTTCTCATGTGGTCCCCAGAAAAATAGTATGTCATATGTTAGTACGTTACTAATATATAAAAAAAAAAATATAAAAACCCCTAATAAAGGGGTTACTGTCATCATCCCAATTATATAAAGAGGAAATGGGAGGTTCAAAAATTAAATTTATTTAAAAATTAAATAAATTCCCTAAATCACAAAGTCTGTAAATGGAAGAAGCTTACCAATATACATATTAATTCATTAACTGTATTCCAACTAGAGATTTGTTTGGATTAGGGGTTCACATTCCTGGTAAGATCTATGAAGCACACTTGGCCAAGCTACTTAAAATAAAAACATTTGCATTTGGATGATAAGATTATTCTCTGAAAGTGATATTCACAAAATATCACAAAATATTTCCATTAAGGCAAAAATGACTAAGATGTCAAAATATTGTTAAAATGATAAAAGAAATCCTAGATGAAATCCACTTATAATTAGCACAAATACATCAATGATTCCATGGTTAATATGGATTCATCCTTGACAGATTAGAAAAATAATTTATAATAATAGACAGAGTTTAATGTAGTGAAAGCAAAGCAAAACAAACAGAAATATAGGCTTTAGACTAGATAAACCTGGCTTTGCTGCTTATGACCTGTGTAAATTTGAACAAGTTACCTAACCCCCCTGAGCTACTTTCCTCATCAATAAAATGAGGATCCCAGTATCTGAATGGTATGGTAAAGACCACTGTGACATGGTGAGTCTTCCATCATATCATTTTTCTAGAGTGAATTATATCAAAATAATGCATTTGCTGTCTGGATCTGAAAGTTTGTATGAAAGGATAATAAAAAGCCAGGATTTCAATAATTTGAGAATACTGAATTAGAAGACACAGGGTACCTGCTATAAAATGTTCTTTAAAATGGAGATGAAAGGAGTGAAGGCTAAGTTCTCTGTATCACTTACAGTCCTAATAACCTAAAAGAGAAATGCTATGTATAATATGTACTTTTAGTGAAAAAAAAAGTTATATTAATGGGGGATAAAAAAGACCATGGATAAGAAAGGAAAAAACCGAACTTCTGAATTCTAGGCTTATGCTCCAGGCTTTGTTTTTCTGAACCCTAATTTTTTTTTTTTTAGCCCTGATCTACCAAGAAAGAGTTTTAGAAGCAGTGGCCCAGAGTAGGGCACTATAAAACCTTGAATTCAAGGTTGATTAAAGAGGTTCCAGTCCTGAGTAGTTCTGTAATCCCAGACAAATCAATGGATTTTGAGATGATTCTTCTTTTACGAGTGTTTGGACTATTTGCACTAATTCTACAGTCTGTACCAGAAATGAAATCCAAAAACTATATACTTCAAATTTTAGTAACTCACCAAACAGGCTTCAGTAGAAATTAAGTAAAAGGTGGTTTGTGAAACATTTGAAGGGAGTTCCAAAATATGCTCCACAAAACAAGTCTATCATTTAGCATATAGAAATCAAACCCTCTTGTTCATAATAATTTTTAGGTAATTTTAAAATAAAATACAATAAACTATATTAGATTCAAAATAAAATATAAGCCAAAACTATGTATTGTTAGACCACCTATACAAGTACAAAGTGTGATAAACCAATGAAACTGAAATTTGAATTTATATTATACCTTATAGAATCAGCTTCGTTAGTTTATATTCATATGCTTAATGTATTTTGGTATATAGCAACTAAGTTTCATTAATTTATTTAAAAAATTTTACAAATATTCGCTAAGCACCTAAATATACCAGACACTAAGCTAGCTACAAGAATGGTATCAATGATTAAATAATTCACATTTCATGGGGATAGATATTAATTATATAAACTATAAGTTCTGCAAAGGAAAATTAAAGCTTCAACGTGAAAAATTAACATAAAATCTACTTTAGATTGTAAATTTAGGAACACTTTTTTTGAGGAAAGGACTTATATTTAATTTGAGAACTGTGAATGAGAAGTTGCCAAAAAAAAATGTAGAGGGAATCTGAAAAGGCTATATACCATATGATTCCAACCATTTGACATACTGGAGAAAGCAAAACTCTAGAAACAGTAAAAAGATCAGTAGCTGACAGGAGTTAGGAGGGAAGGAGGAATGAATAGGCAGACCGCAGAGGATTTTTATGGCAGTGAAACTACTCTGTACGATTCTATAATGGTGGGTACATGTGATTATAAACTTGTTCAGACCCATAGAATGTACAGCACCAGGTGTGAACCCTAATGCAAATTATGGACCCAGGTGATAATGATGTGAATTTAAGTCCTTCAATTATTAAAAAGTGTTTCACTTTGGTGGGGTATGTTGATAATGGCTGAGGCTATTCATGTGTGGGGACAGGAGATCTATAGAAAATATAACAACTTTCCGCACAATTATGCTGTGAACCTAAAACTGCTCTAAAAAATAAAGCTTTTAAAAAGTAGAGGGAAGTGGGCCACCTGCGTGGCTCAGTTGGTTAAGCGTCTGACTCTTGATTTCTCAGCTCAGATCAGAATTTCAGGGCAGTGAGATCAAGCCCCATGTCAGGCTCCCTGCTGGGCACAGAGCCTGCTTAAGATTTTCTTTCTTCCTCTCCCTCTGACTCTCCTCCTACCATCTCAAAACAAAAACTGTAAAAAGTAGAAGGAAGAAGATTCAAGACATGCAGGACTAAAAACAGGAAAATTTTAGGAATTTGAAACAGAAGGCATACATGGTTTCCTTGTCATTCTAAGAAATTCTTACCCATCTAAGGTGGATATTTCTTAAAAACTGATAAATATGAGGCATGAATAAAACCTAAACTGAATACATAAATAAAAACAAAGTCTAATGCATTAAATGCTCATGTAAATGCATTATATTAAAATGCTCTCTATATAGCCATACAAGTTGATTCCATAGTACCCTCTACCTAATATTGTTTTAAATTATATATAATGTATATTAATAATGTATATTTTAAAATATATAATTTATAAGTACTCTCTCTAAAACTCACTCTTTAACTTTAGCTCAAAAGTTAGACCCAATGTAACTTAACATCTACTCCAGTTTCTAATACTCTGTAACAAATTAACCCCAAATTTAGGGATTTAAAATAATATATATTCAATCCCTATATTTAGTGGATCCAAAATACAGGCCAGGGATGATTTGTCTCTATTATATCTCAACTAGTTAAATTTGAAGCTGGGGCTCATTTGTCAGCTGGTGGGCGGAATCATCTAAAATTTCATTTGCATATCTGGTGCCTGGACAGGAATAATTCAAAAATTAGGACTGCCTACTGGAGCACCAATATATAGTTCCTTCATGTGGCTTGGCTTCCTCCTACAATGTTGACCTCAAGGTAGTCAAACTTCTTACATGGACTCTTTGGATTCCAAACACAAATATTCCAGAAAACAAAGTAGAAACTGGGTCACCTTTGAGGACTTGGCCTCTTTGAAGTAATGCACCATTGTTTCTGCCATATTCTATTGGCCATAAATGATGTGTAAACCCATCAAATTGGGAAGAGCACATAGATGCCACTGTCCAATTGAATAAATGTGAAAGAATTTGTGGCAATTCTTAATTTCCACAACATCTAAAGCACTATTATAATCATGAAAAAAGTAGCCAATACTTCCAGATGTGCTGGTTTTCTACTTTTTCTCAGGAAACTATTATTTTCCCTGAGGTAATTTAAGCATTTTAACCCGATTTTTCTGTCATCTTTATATGTTCTCTACCTTGATTGGCCTTGGTGCTTCTACTAACTTCCACTACATTCTCACTTAGGGAACTACACTGAAGACTTTGATCACTATCCCATCATTTTATAAGTACTTCTCTCCTCATCATTCCATTAATACATATTAATATAATATTTAATTATTATTTCAGTTATAATTAATAAAGAATATTTAAATAATATTTTAATTATTCTATTGAATTCCTAAATTTCCCAGCTGACCTTATAACTTCCCCCATCCTTACTCTAGTGGACTTGATAAGACTTGTACTAAGACTGAACTATCGGCTCTCCTTTCCCTCTCTTATGTTCTCATTCATTTTCAGAGCACCAACTACCACCACCAAGTCACAACTCTATCTCTCTGTAAAATGCTTCATAGAAGTTAATGCTCTTAATTTATATATATAAATATACATATTTATATATTTTTTAGAATGAGAAAAAAGAATAAATATTTTCCATATTTAAACATGGTAATTTAATAGTATCCTAAATTTGCCTAGCAAAACATTGCAACGATTCAAAATATGTGAGAAAATATAAAACATGATCCCTAGTTTAATTCTGGAAGAAAATTATGATTTCTCTTCTGTTCTTCTGTTAAATGCTATAACTGGACAAATGAAGCTTGTGAACCAAGAAGTCTATACCACTTTCCTCAATCAGTGGTTGAAGGGCCATGTTTTAAAATTCCCAGTCCATTTTGCAGACTAAAATTCTTACAAAATAATGAAGTGAATTAATAGAAAAGTGATCATGTCCTTGGATTTCAAAGCAATGCCAAATTTCTATTAAACTTTCTAAATCATTGCTCTAGAATTTTGTTCCCATCTAGTCATGGGCTGGTAATTAAGTGAGTTTATACACCCGCATGAGTCCTCACACCATGCTTTCAAAATTCGAGTTCTATACAGTCCTACTGTAGGGACTTCTCTAATTGTTGAGCATTCCTTCACAAATAGGTCTTAATACTTGGTTTCCAGAATTTCACAGCCTAGTTTTATTAGAAAGTAACCATTTAAAACATGAAGAAAATAATTATCCAAGAATAAAGAAATAGCTATCCCACATTCAAATTTCTAAATATAACTTCAGAAGGCAGTATAACTGAGGAGAAAACAAATAATGAGCAATAAAAGAAAAAATCTACTTTAAATTATTACACCTGCAAAAATGAATGAAAATCATCTTATAGGATAGGCAATAAGAACAAACTGATAACAATATTAGAATAATGGATCTTCTTTGTTTTCATTTCACAAAATATCAGCTCTGAGGAAAATAGTTTTACTGACTACTTTAATAATGTCTAGTAATTTTGAGTCCATAGGTTTATTTTAGAGCTTGATAAAAGCTAAATAGGAATTCAAATATATAACATTTCACACTTACTTTCTTGGACTCCTAAAAGTTCACAGATCACCGATTAAGAATTCCTGATACTTACCGAGGGTTCTAGACGGGAGGGGGTGGGGGGATGGGTTAGCCTGGTGATGGGTATTAAAGAGGGCACGTATTGAATGGAGCACTGGGTGTTATGCACAAACAATGAATCATGGAACACTATATCAAAAACTAATGATGTAATGTATGGTGATTAACATAACATAATAAAAAAAGAAAATTCCTGATGAATTTATAAATATTTTCTTTGTATAAGTTCAAAAATGATTTAACTTTCAAATTTCTGAATTGTCACTTTGTTTTTAGTGGAATGGTATTTAGATTTTAAATACTAAAAAAAAACTAATGTGCAAATAAATCTTCAGAAAAGTGAACCTATTATAGTTTACTAACTTTTCATGGTCATATTTTTATAATGCATTCATATAAACGTGCTGTCATTGTAAATCACAGCAAATGGATCATAAATGTGTCTCTCTCATAGTATTATTGGGAGGATAAGCCGAGTAGGTAGGTGAAGTCTTTACCTTAATGCCTAAGAATATTTAACACTCAGTATATGTTCCTCATTATCATAATCGTTATTATTACCATGAGTTTGTGCTGGAAGTATAGACCCAGGCTTTAAAATCAGAGATAGCATACCAGAGAAAGAAATAGAAAATCAACAAAAGTAAAGTAAACAAATTTTAAAAATAGAAATCATTACAGATATCAATAAACTAAAATACTGTAGTTTAAAATCATTAATTCAATCAACAAATATATCCTTAAATTTTTCATAAGAAAGAATAGCAAACAACGGTGTCACTATTTTAAATATTACCTTTTTATGAGAAAAGTAAACTTTTTCTTACATAGAAGGGCTTTCTTTCTCCAACCATTACAAATGACCTTTTATAGCTGAATAAATCTCCAGAAAAGTCTATTGAAAAGCTTAAGAAGTCTTTAACTCTAATATTGAAAATAATCACCATTAAGAAAATACAAATCCTGTCAATGCCAAGACAGTTCTGTATTATTGGCCCTTTTCTGGAAGCTATTCATTATATCTGAGTGGTGTTAGTCTTCTTACCCGGAAACCTGCTGATTCCTGGAATGTATCATCTGATACTATTCCAAACAGCAGCCAAAAGAGACAAAACTGAAACAGTAAGAAAATATTTGAAATATGGTAAATTTGTACTCTTAAAATTTGCCAGTAAATCCAAAGTTAATAATCAAATCATTATGTTATTACTTAATTTAAATTACTGATAATGTATCTTGCATGTAAAATTTCCTGATGTCATTAAATAGTATATAAGATGGTATAAATAAGTGTAAGTGTACTTGATGTGAAAGTAAATATACATATGGCTTAGTATATTCAGGTGGGAAAATGGAAAATAATTGTAATTATTATTATTACATATATATAACTTACTAAGCACTACTTTATAGCAGTCATTTTTCCAACTGTTTTTCATCCTTTATCTCATTTAATCCTCATAAAAACCCTAAAATGTAGCTAAAATTATTATTCCCATTTCACAAATAAGAAACCTTCATGTACGAAGCTTAAGTATTGTTTAAAGTCACTCAGCTAAAGTAGTGGAAGAACTAAGATTTAAGCCTGAAGTCTGATTCCAAAACTCATAATGCTTTTAAGCACTAACTATGTCGCCTACCACAAGGAGAAGGAAATTGACAATCCAAGATGTGCCAGGCACTTCATATATTTTCTCATTTTTACAGATGAAGACATTCACAGAGGTTAAGTTACTTTTAAGTGTTAAAGTACCAGTTCTTTCCCTACATCCCAGTGTTTCTCAAAGTATGTTCTATGGACCACCCATATCGAAGTCACCAAATGGTATTTTAAAAGTTAGATTCTGAAGCGTTAGGTCCAGAGATAAAGATTTGATACATCTGTAGCAAGGCACTTTTAACAAGTACCCCTGTGAATTGCTCTAGAATTCGTGTGTAAGTGTATGTATGTATGTATGTGTGTTTCTGAGAGTGTTCTAGTTTTTCACAGTTGGTATTTCCTATGAGAAAATGAGATATTCATAGAATGGCAAAAAAAAAAAATTTTTTTTTAGTCTCCAAAACATGCAATGTTAACATGTGACCCTTTTATTGATTCTTATTCAGGACAAAAAATAGATGCTTAAATTATATCTCCTGAGGAAATGCCTTTTAACTTTTCTGATGTTAAAATGTCATTAAGCAATATTTATAGCAATGAGAATATTAGGATAGCCAAATATTCCTTGGCTTTTGGTTTATAAATCTGAGATCTTGAATTTTAGATATATTTCTGTTCTTCATTGAAAATCTACCCTTACAATGTTATTTACAAAATCAGAAAAGAAACAAAGCCATTTTAGGAATATATAACACTTGGCATTTATTATGTACTTACTACAGGCTAGGCACTGTGCTAAGCCTTGTGAATTAGGTAAATTATTATTTGTTTTGTTTTTCTCTTTTTGTAAGTTTTATTTAATTTCTAGTTAGTTAACATACAGTGTAATAACCTCACCAAGTTATGAATTAGATAAATTATTATCTCCGTTTTATAGATGAGGACCCTGAGGTTCAGAGAGGTTAACTAATCCGACCAAGATGATAAAAATAGTAAGTATTAGAGCTGGGATTCAAACCGAGGACTACTGATTCCAAAGGCTATGCCAGCTCCATTCTATCGCCCCCAGCACAACTACCACGACCAACATCATCACCACCATCACTAACTACTACTACCACCATTATTCTCAACACTGCCATCACCAGGACCACCACCACACCATCTTTTGCCTCAACCTATATTTCTGAGAAAGTCAACTTCCAGAGGACAAGTGGAGTGGTGGTATTTGTGATAAGGACAGAGAGTTAAAATTCAAAATATATACCCCAAATCTACTGAACCAGAATCTTCCATAGTGGAAACTAAAAATATATACTAACGCTTTCCCAGGCAATTCTTACACAAAGTGAAATGAATGACCACTATGATATGCAACGGTGCTTCCATTTATATAGATGTATTACAATTATTGAAATAGTTCACCAAACATTTTAAAGCTATGAAAACATAAATAAAACAGTAAATGAGATAATATTTTATGTATAGATACAGTTGCTTCCCCTTTTGTATTTTGTGGCATTTTGTACAGTACACAATGACCTAGTACAATTTTCAAGCAAATATACAGTAAGACTCCAGTATAAAAAACAATTAGGTTTATAAGGAATAAATGATTGCCAAAGTACTGACATGTTTCCATAATTTAGGAAAAAGAAAGCAATGCAATGTAAATTCACTTTCAAAATTTTGTATTTGCACCTGCGGTTAAGGCCTGTTAATGAGAGAGCACACTTTGACATGGCACAGAAAAAACACTTGGATTAGTAGATTTTCTTAAACCTTCATTCCTTACATTTATTTGCATCAATATAACTACATGCCAAACCAAGCATAACATGGGACTTTTGACACTATCATACTTCATACAAGGACATTTCAAGTAAAGAATATTTGGAAAATGATGGCAGGTGTCTACATTTCACCATCCTCTCATTACTCTCCACAGGTCCCCAGATTAGCCATTTGAAACTAATTCATTAATTACTTAATGAATTGTTCACATATGCTCAAAGATACAATGGCAAGACTGTTCACTGTAGCATTTTTTTTTATGCAAAGGGGAAAAAACATAAAAACAACCTATTTGTCCCTTACTAAAAGAATAGAAAAGAGTAGTTGATTCACACAACAGAACGTTATCAGCAAGTAGAGGTAATAAACAAAATCTACATATTCTGACATTGATACATCTCCAAACAAATTTGAGTCAAAAGAGTGAGCTGCAGGGGCGCCTGGGTGGCTCAGTCGTTGAGCTTCTGCCTTCGGCTCAGGTCATGATCCCAGAGTCATGGGATCGAGCCCTGCATCGGGGATTGAGCCCCGCATCAAGCTCCCTGCTTGGTGGGAAGTCTGCTTCTGCCTCTCCCACTCCCCTTGCTTGTGTTCCCTCTCTCGCTGTGTCTCTCTGTCAAATAAATAAATAAAATCTTTAAAAAAATAGTCAGCTGCAAACATTTATACATAGTATGAGTCAATTTATGCACAAAATTAAACATATAAAGGAGCATTATATAACGGATACTTGGGGACTGAATTTAAGAATAAGAAAGAGTATCAAGAGAAAAAAGTGAGTAAGGCATTCAAGACAGCAGTCAAAACCAAAGTAAAGGAAGAGAGACACAAGATACGTGCCGTATTCTGGGAATAGACAACAGTCCTCCATAAGAAATCATCGGGAAATGAGGCTAGAAAGATATGCAGTGGCTAGACCTTGAAACATTCTTATGGCTTTGGAATAAGAAGGAATTTGGACTTGCCATGTTAGAAACAGAGGGCCAGAAAAGTGAGTTAATGAGAGGGTGAAATGATCAGACCTATGCTTTAGGAAAATAACTGTGACTCTCAGATGAAGAGACTGGTAACAGAATTAGGAGCCTGTCACAATAATGTAGATAAAAGATAGTAAGTGACTCTCTGAGAAGAGAGGGAATGGCATGAATTTAAGGGCAGTTGTGGAGATCAAATTCACAGGCTTACAAGTTCACAGAACTGAAGAATGAGAGAGGAGGAAAGAAGATTAAAGATAACAGCAATATTTCTACTTTGAAATAATGGGTGGGATTTGATGGGGGAAGCAGTGTTTGCATTATCAGAAGATCTTTCAGTAGCCAATCTCAGTAGAAGACTAGGACAAATCTGATGCTCACAGGAGATAAAGGATTATAAAAATTAGATTAAGTGCTATAAATTTGAGAATGAAGTTATGTACCTGAGAAGAAAACAGGATAGCACAGAACTCTGGCAAACATCTGTAGACTGACATTTTAGTAACAGGCAAAGGATGAAGAAACAACATGGAGGACAGAAAGCAAGATCACACAGGTGAGAGGCAACTAGGACGATGTCTTGATTCAGAAACAAAGGGAAGAAAATGTGTGTTTGCTAAATATAGAAGAGACTTGCTAAATGTATCTCAAGGATCTCTCTGGACATTCTGATGGCTATCTAAGTAGATTTTTCTTTAAGAAAATACCTCACAAATTCTGATCTAACTAGTCAACAAAAATATATATATATGTATGTTGGTTCATGAACTCTTAAAGGTCACGAGGATGTCATAGGCTATGGTCTCATGTGTGATGAATTAAAAGTTAGGACAAATAATGCTTTCTTAAAGATCTCATCTTGTAGAATCAGACATGTAGTACAGTTTGGAGAATAATAAGGAAACCAGAAATGTATTGACAAAATGGTTTTGTACCATCACTGATGTTCTAATTTTCACTGTAACTTTTCCTTTAAAAGTTTGTCATTATAATGCTAATGAGGTGATGCATATTAAAAGGGTTATAGTAAAGCAACTCTAATATGCAGTAGCCAAATTTAATATATAAAAAATTAGATTTATTCCCAACGTGGAGGGCTACTCACTATAGATGACTGCTATAAAAAGTACATTTTTTATTATTGCTGTATTCATACAAAATTAGAGGGAAAAAGATATTTTTTATAATATTAAAAAACAAACCCTAAGAAAAACAACCTTCATTAAATTGTTGGTAACATTTTTGATGAATAATAAAGTTCTGATCTTAAGGATTCTTCATTTTAGAAAATGTTTAACGTGTATTTATTACAATGACACATATGCTCCACCTTTGTGGTTTTCTTACAGTGATTTCCTCAATAAATTCCCCGATGGATAATATTGATTAATTAATAAATAATTATAAAATAGGCCTAAATATATGATTAAAATCAAATCTATTTCCCAGCAGTTGCTGATTCAATATTTTTCAAACAAATATTAAAAAGGAATCAAGATGATTAGTCATGATTTGTACATTGTTATTTTGTTCAAGTATTTAATTTAAATACTTCATTCAAATGATCCATATAATGTAATAGTTCTTGAAAGAGAACTCTGAAACTCTTTATCTAAAAAGTGCAACTAGAGAAAGCATGTAAGTAAAACAATGAGCTTCAGACCACAAAGCATTCTTTGGCAGCAAATTGAGAGCTCACATTATGCTATTTTCTCTTACTCTGATAAATTTATTCTTGACCTTGACTATTATTACATAAGAAACCACTGCTGAGAATTGCAGTTAACATAGCTATGAAACTTTAATATCATCTTCCTTTGTTACAAGTGGTGTGATTTTCTGTCATTACCAAGATGGCTTAGATTGAGATATAAAGACAGCTGCATTGACACATTAGATAACCATATACTGTTTAAAGGACACAGAAGTAGTTTCAAAGGAGGGGAAAGAAGCTTCACAACAGGTCCCATGTCATGTCATCAATTATCAACCTGTCACACTAATGACTAAGGAAATGCAGGGAGCAATGACAATGGGAACATTCATCTTGTTCTTCTCTGGAAAAGGCGCACCTGTATCCCACTGCACTCTGTCTTCTGCTACCTCCCGTCTCCCTGACTTTTGTTCTCCACGACAGTGAATGTGGTCGTGAGAGTGCCGCCTATCTATCATCCTTTCCTCCTGAAAGGCACCTTGACTGCAGTTAATGACTGTAATAAGACCAAACAATAGACACCATACCCCCAAGCTCTTATTTTCAGCTTCTCTGAAAATGGGCTCAAGTGAGACAAAGAAGGATCGAGAAGATAGCATTGGAAAGGCAAATATTTCTATACCATCTCACTTAATTTGCTCCTCTGCTTAATGTCATATATATCTACCAATATTTAGACAGGAAATGTGACTAAGAAGTCATGAGATTGAATTTCTTGTGGGCATTAGACAAACAACAGCCGTATATGGTAAGTACACACTCTATATACTTATAAATGTAGATACACAGGCCTTGTATTTATCAGTAACACTTTTTATTCTGAACTGCAGCTTACCAATGCTTCCCAACATTAAAGCAATAATGTTTTTAAACAACAACAACAAAAGTGAAAAAGGAATTATAACACAGGAAAAGAAAACTCTCTCCAGCAGTTATTGCAGCTGGTCCTACTGCTACTCTCATTGCCACTACTTCTATCGTGACCCGCACACACTGTAAGGTCCTCTTGAATATTTTAATTGCCACAAAACAGTAGGTTGTTGTTATCGCCCATATTACAGAGTAAAAACCTGAGTCTCAAAGAAGTGAAATTCTTTGCACAACTAGTAATTCTCAAGTCTTCTCTTTACATCAGTATTAGAAACACTAGGGTACATAAAAATTAATACAACCTGTTTCTAACAAGTAAGAACGTTTTAATACAGTAAAGGGAGTAAGCAATACAAATTATGTCTACAAATAGCTATAACACAAAGTAGTACTTTAATGAAAGTTTCAAGAGGGGTATAAAGATATGTAGAGTAAAAAGAAAGGAATTTTAGTGGTGGATCTCATGAGAATGTAGCTGCGTTTATCTGTTGGAGGTCAGTATGTACTTAGAGCATGAAGAGAGTTGTCTTCTGCAGTCAGACATAATGGTGTAAGACATCAAAAAGCTGTAAAATTCATGTTAAAATCCACTGGTGGGAATGGGGAAGGCAGTTTGTTACAGAGTTCTATGTGGTGGCGTTCGAATCCAGGAAATCACTGCCTTTTTGAACATCTCTAATTGCCTGTATATTTGCAGCAGGCTGTGAATGTGAACCTGAGCAAAACCCTAAACTGTGTACAAATACATCCGAATGTCTGAGAAAAAACTCACACTTGTGATATTTTTCAGAAAGAGGTGGATTAGATTCTTTAGGTTTATTGTAAGTAAGCCTGTAGGGGGGAAAAAAAAACCTGGTGCGTTCTATCTAACAAGCACACTCAAGTCATTTACATAGGAAAGTTATAGGAAAAAAAGTCTGATTTCACAGTTGATTTTACAAGTGTGGTTGGGTAAAATCAGCTTCCAATAAACAATAGAATTTACAATTTTAAATGAAAAGGCAGGTATTTCAGCACAAACATTTTAACACGTAGTCTTCTAGAATGAATATAGCTTCACGGTTATAAGTCAACAGCCCTTGGGACTTTAGAAATAAATGATTCACTATTACTGGAAAGATTTTTGGCCTTCACAACCAATAGATTTAAAGAAAAAAATTCAAATTTATGGTAACTAGAAAAAAATAAACAAATATTTACTTTAAATATTTTAGTAACTGATATATAAATATTCACTAATCTTCTCTTTGTCTAAAGAGATGTAATGACTTGCTCAGGGCTTGTCTTAAAGTAACCAGAGTCTCCCACTCTTTCACGAGTCTTCATTAAACTGTCAACTGAGGCTTGTAGCCTCTGGCTTCAGTTATATTTGCTACCAGGATTCAATTAAAGAATATGAGGCTTTATATTGTTTTCTTTCCACATTGGCAGGGTCCCATAACTAAGTATGAAAAGAATTAAAGTGGAAGAACATATATGATTTTCTATCATATTCTATCTCTTTGCTATAGTGTATAAAACATTTCTGGCATTTTGTAATACACACACACACACACACACACACACACATATATAGGTGTATATTTTTGCAATTGGCTTATCATCTGAATGAAATTTCTCATTTTGTGTTTGAAATTTAAATTTGCTTAGAAAGATGATTTAATCCATCATAAATTAAAAATGTCAAGTCATTTATCACAAATTTACATAAAATGTCCATCAAGATCTAACATTGACCCAAAGGGTTTAGTACAATTTATGCATATTGTGATGTATCCTGATTAAATCTTTCAAGTCTAGGTGAAAATAGATATTTCTGTCTGAAGTTTCTGTTAATTGAGTTAGCCATGGACTCCGATCTCTCCCTTCCCTCATCTTCTTTAATACTTACCATTCATGCCTTTTTTTTTTATTTAATGTGAACTAGGAAAGGTCCTGTCCCTCTAACCAGACTATAAGTTCTTTGTTGGCAAAAGTGCTGTGCTTTTTCATATCCCATTGTAGATAGGTCATTCACATAACAGAGATAAAGAAATGTTATTTTATTTTGTTTTGTTTTATTTATTTATTTGTCAGAGAGAGAGAGAGCGCGCAAGCAGGGGGAGTGGCAGGCAGAGGGAGAAGCAGGCTCCCTGCTGAGCAAGGAGCCCGATGTGGGACTCGATTCCAGGACCCTGGGATCATGACCCAAGCTGAAGGCAGACACTTAACTGAGTGAGCCACCCAGGTGTCCCAAGAAATGTTATTTTTAAGAAATGATGATAATGAAAAAAAAAAAGAAAAGAAAAAGAAAGAGGAGCTGAAGGGAAGGGGCAGAAGCAGAAATTTAGGAACTGTATTATTATTGGGATTTGAAAATTCAAAATGCGATTCATAATATTTAGAAGATGGGAAACTAGGACTCTAGTTGGTTATTTTAGAAAGCTGATTATAATATAGCAGCAAATTGGTCAAAATAGCTCAAAAACTGCTAAAACAGTAGTCATATTTTACTCGGGTATGTTTATTCCACATACAATTTTCTGGAGCCCAACTGAGATTTTCACACTTTAAACAGAGTAGCATAATGAAAAGGATGGTGCTGAATCCTCTGCAATTAATCCCTTAAACATGTCCAGAGTTCTAGAACAAGTGAACACTCAGTTTCCCCTAACTTCTCCAACTGATCATTTCTCTTCTTTTAACACAGTCTGGTTTAAACTGCAAAGCACTACATTGCTATTAATGACATTATTGCCAGTGTGTTTTTTTTTTTAATTAGTTTAAGGGTAGAATTTACTGATTTATCAGTTGCATATAACACCCAGTGCTCATAACATCAAGTGTCCTTCTTAATGCCCGTCACCCAGTTACCCCATCCCCCACACCCACCTCTTCTCCAGCAACCCTCTGTATGTTTCCTAGAGTTAAGAGTCTTAAGAGAGGTTTGCCTCCCTCTCTGTTTTCATCTTATTTTATTTTTCCTTCCCTTCCCTTAACTTTTATCTGTTTTGTTTCTTAAATTCCACTTATGAGTGAAATCATATGGTATTTGTCTTTCTCTGACTGACTTATTTCACTTTGCCTAATACCCTCTAGATCCATCTATGTCGTTGCAAATGGCAGGATTTCATTCTTTTTGATGGCTGAGTCATATTCCATTGTATTATATATGATGGCTGAGTCATATTCCATTGTATTATATATATCACATCTTCTTTATCCATTCATCTGTCGATGGACATCTGGGCTTTTTTCCTATTTTGGCTATTGTGGACATTGCTGCTATAAACACTGGGGTACGTTTGGGGAGATTAACCAAATCAGGTATCCATTCACTCTTGTATTTAAAAGATATTTTTCCAATAATTCTAATCTAAATTCTGAAATTAAAATGTTACTTAAAATAAAATTTTTGATATATTAATAGTAATAACACATTTGGGGAAATAGGGTGCAATAGAAAAAATTTTAGTTTTACTCTCAGCACTGGCACTAACCATTATGACCTAAGGTAAAGTCACTCAATCTCTTTGACCTCAACTTCAACTATATATTAATAGCAATGAAGTTTACTTTCTCCAAGGTCTATGAAATCTGTTTCTATGATTTTATGCATTAATTATATTTATAAGCCCAGGAGAACTTGATGAAAATTCAAGGCCTGCCACCTTTATAAAAGTTCTAGGGCTCCACTAATCTGGTACAATCAAAGAAAAGTTTAAAAACTTGCACTCCTACCATTAAGAAAGAGATACATACACTTCCTGGTGGGCCTCTTTGGACTTTGGAACAACATATTCTACATTTGAATGTGCTTCCCTACATGGCTTATAAGGCTAGCTCCTTGAGTGTTCCATGAATAAGAGAAGGCTCTCTAGCTGACACCACAGCAGGATTTTTTTGTTTTATGTTTGTGTAGATGACAGATGATAGATAGATAGATAGATAGATAGATAGATAGATAGATAGATAGATAATAGATAATAGATAGATGATAGATGATGGATAGATAGATAGATAGATAGATAGATAGATAGATAGATAGATGATGGATGGATAGCTAGCTAGCTAGCTAGCTAGATGATGGATGGACAGCTAGATAGCTAGATAGCTAGCTAGCTAGCTAGATAGATAGATAGATAGATAGATAGATAGATAGATGATGGATAGATAGATGATAGATAGATGATGGATAGATAGATGATGGATAGATAGATGATAGATAGATAGATAGATAGATAGATAGATAGATAGATAGATAGATAGATGGATCCCCTCCAGTTTCCTTCTAAGTACTCTCTCTGGGGTATCTTCCTTAGACTATCAAGGCTGCAAACTTAAAAGACAACATTGATCAGACTTCTTTACAATGGGGTTTTAGATATAAATTAGGTCCTAGCAATTAAAAGCACACATGTGAGATGGTAGGTATATCGAAGTGGAGGCCATTATTTTGTCCTTAGCTTTGCTGGCCAGCACAGTTAATATATGAAGTTTTCTGCTGCAATATTCCACGATCCACTCAGTAAAGTTATGTGTGTTAAGTGGCAGTTATGGAGTTAGTGCAGCTTACCTACCAGCATTCCAGATTCCAGTCACTAGTTTTATGGATGTGGAGAAAAATGTATGGCAGCAGTCTCAGCATCTCTGGGTGGATTGTACCATGGTGTTCTGCAATTATTTCTGGAAACTCAGATTGGAGTTCCCTCTGTCAGCTTTTCCAACAACATTATAAGCACCTTATTTTCTGTCTCAAATTATTTTTTGCCAGAACAAATTTATTTCCTTTTTGTGCATCTGAACGTGGTATGATATACAAATATTTTAATGCTAATACTAATAAAATATAGGAAGTAGACAAAGGAAGGAAGTAAAGAAGAGATGGAGGGAAGGGGGAGAGGGAAGGGGGGATAGAATGCACTAGATTAAAAAGCAGTAAAACCCTAGTCCTGGTTTCAGCACTGCCACTAGCTCATTAGTGTGACCTTAGACTTTCCAAACCTTAGTGCCTCAACTATAAAATGACAGCATTGAAAGACGTATTCTCAAAAGGTTTTCACAAATTCTAAAATTCTATGCCTTGATAAATTAAAGTTAAGTCAGTTGCTGTGTTGTCATAAGGATCTTGAATCCTAAAGCAAATGACTTGCTTCCCTTATAACCAGGACAGAGAAGAACCTACATTTTTTTTTTAATTCTCTGATGATTTCTCTCATATCTTAGTAGTTTCATCAGAAAGCAAGAACAGGCAGTGCTACTTTGAACAGAGATAATTACTCATATGAGCAACTTTCTGAATTAGCTATTTCAACTTAAATTCTTAACAAATTTAGGTTAATAGTTTTTTAGATTTTTTTCAAAATTAAAAGTATGAAGTAAATTTTTTCCCCAGAAGTCAATTACTGAAGCATTTTAGTCAATACAAATATTGTCCAAAAGCAATACTCCTCACAGTCAGTCAGGCACTATCTGCTCATAAACCATAAAATGCACTTCACAACTGAAGATTGTTCCCTACTTAGTAAAAATGCTTTAAAGGAACTCTAAATGGTTTGATGCATTGCAGAGTTGAGTAGTCTGATGTGACATTTACTGTTTTTTAATAACTCTACCATTTTCTTAGCAGATGATGCAGAACCAATTGTAGCTATTATAACAATTTAATTATGAAAAAACAAATGATGACTAGGTTGTAATAGCCTGACCAATTTTCTACAGTTTACAAAGCTATACTTAATAGTTGTCTTTAATATTTTTGAGCGTATACCTGTAGTCTTCAAAAGATAATGTGGCAGAGACTATTAATTGGTTTTAATATCTCAATTTTTAGCTGGGTCCCTCACTAGGGATGTGGCCATGTATCTATAAGTATTGGCTATTAACAAGTAAAAAGAATTGTTATTTGATTACAAAAGTAAATTTGTGTCAAATATGGGGGTAATTCCTTCAAAAGGAGAAAGGATACTCTTTCCTTTTCCTCTTTCTGGTATCTGGACCTTAGATGTAACATCTGGAATAGCTGTCTTGAACCAGAGAATAAAGACGAGTTGGCCAAGGATTGCTAAGGTTGAGTTGGTTGAAGCTCATGTTCCTGGTGATTTCATGGAGCCTCTATATGAGATCTAGATTGCCTATCTCTTACATGAGAGAGAAGAAATTTCTATGGTCATTTTGAGTTTTCTTTTATATGCAGCTGAGCCTAAACCTAATCAACATAGGTATTTTTAAAGTTAGGAGGTTGTTTTAGTTCTCATTAAAATTGTACATAGGTTTCTTAAAGAATGATGAAAAATCAATATACATATGTCATTAGATATTGTTTCTTGTGGAAAAACTATATAACTGTTTCTTTTAATTTTTTGTGGATGTTATGATTTATGTGCAGATATACTGAGAAAAAGATAGTAAACTGAAATGCAAGATACTGCAGAAAGTATATACCTCAACAAAAATAGCCCAAGTTCTTTTTAATCATACATTTTTAACATATAATTTGGACCTCATACTTAGAGTGAATTACTTTTTGTCAATTTTGTAATTGGAACCACTATGAAATCATGCCAGTAATAAACATATAGAGCTAATTAACAACTGTACACTAAAGATTTGTCTGCTAACATATAGATGAAAAAACTAAAGAAAAATCCCCTTATGAGGAATAAAGTAAACACAGACATTTTTAAATGATTTTTATGCAAGTAAAAAAAGAATTCAAACTAAATATCTACTAATAGATTAGGTCATACATTTAAAATGTCTTATTTTTTAATGGTACCTAATAACTTTTTTAAGTATAAATAATGTAATCAGCATTTACTGTGTACCAGGCAGCACACATATTTTTTTCATAACCCTTTAAATATCCTATCAAATAGATCTTATTATCATCCACATTTTAAAGATGAATCTGTGGCTCAGTTCTCAAATTATCTGGATATGAGTGAAATAGGGAGAGGGTGGATGAACCAGTGGAGCTCTTATGTCTGTCTTGCCAGAAAAGTGAACTCCTAGTAACCAAAGACCTCAACAATAGCAAGATATATACAGTTTCCCCTTTCTGCCTTCCTCACCTCCAAGATCATCTTGCTTTTAGCTAATAAATAGTAACTGTAATCAAAACTATAATAGAAATGTGGCTTTAATGAATTTACCATATAAAGTTCCAATTACTTTAAGAATTTGTAAAAATCTATGATTTGTGATTTTGCTCAAACATATATTTGCATTACTCATTAATAGGATTTTGGCATCTGCATTTCAATTCAAACTGGTTATTTCTATTTGCCTCTGCACATGCAGTAACACAGTAACTATTATAACTGTATTTCCTGGATAAATATAGACTCCAAGAGAAACCCACGAACGCTGATGGAAGTAAAGAGGAAGTGACAATGTCTAAAACATAATTATTCTTAACTGAAAATATAATTTTAGATAATATGCAGAATGTTGAATTGAGCAATGATTCTGATCTCTTATGTGAATAGGTTTATTTTATGTTTTATGGAGAAACAAGAAAAGGAAATTTATTAAAGTGTTTCAGGAAGTATTCTACACAATGCAAAAATAGCATTTATGAGAGAAATTATATGCTATGTTAGGAATCAGTGAAGCTTGATTTTATATCCATTTTAGCTTCGGGGAATACAGTAAATTTCGTTTTCTTGAATGAAATGACTGCTATCACTAGTTTCTCTGGATATTCATAAATTGGCATTCTATGTTTAGCATTAAATTTTTAGTCTCTTTTCATGGAAAATGATAGCACATATCTCTTTCTCCTGATTCTAGTGAATCGGAACTGACTGTGTAAGCAATTCAGCACTTTACAAAAGGCATAACTTTTTTGTTAAATCAAATCAGAAGTCAGACCTTTACTAGTTTTCAACTTCATTTTAGAAAATTAACTTATGTGTTGAAATGGTCTTATATGAGAATGATTCAAAAGAGAGTCTAGGTATGGTAGACTTGCTCTGATATTTCTTATTGAATGTATTTGTTTTGTTTACATCCCTATTTAATTTCTTTTGTGATATAACAATACGATCTCATAGTAATCTTCAGCACCTTAATAATTTAGACCAATTAAGCATTTACAGACAGCGTTGGTTACACTAAATCAACTTTCTAATTTGAACCAAGAAACTACTGAGTCAAGAACCACTTGAGTCAAATATTATTGCTCTAAATGACCACTAATAACAAAAGGCTTGTTCATACAGTATTATAGAAAATGTTCAGGATCAAATCCCCCATATGTTTATAATGTAAATATTTGTCTACTTAATGGATTTTTTCCTATAGGTTAGGGTTAAATGCAGAAAGTTCATTTTACCACATTTCATGAATTATATATCATAGTAAGCTCTCTACTAGGCATCCAAAAGAGCTGTAATTTCAAAAATACATCATTTGTAAAAGTGTGTGGCCAAGAGATTCAAAATTACAATCTCAAAAACTGAATGATTAATCCACCTCTATTATCACCATGAATTGACAGATGGAACTATCTTGAGTGAGCATCATTTATTCATGAAGAAATATCAAACAATACCTATATTTTCCATTTTGAACTCTGAATTGAATAAATTGAGCATTGTTACTATTCTTATACTATTTAATTATCAATAGAGGTTCTGATAATATTTAGAGATACTCTTTTATACAAAGAAAAATTAGAATGTTCTATAGGATGCGTCTTTCCCATTGTTGAGATTTTACTTAAGTTTCCTTTAAGTTTCTTCCAAATTTAAAATTTCTATTGCAAACTTCCATAAAACAAAAATGATTACAAAAATTAGATCACAAAGACAACTATGTAATGTTATGTTTCCAGCTTCCTATAATATTCACCTAGAATATTACTAAACTAATTGTCCAATACATATACACTTTGCATACAGAAAAATACACAAATAATATCTATTTCTCAGATTTTTGACCAAAATATCTCTCCTCTACTTTCTCACTTTTAGTAGGGACATGGTTTTTAATAGTAACACTAATACTCTATGTTCAGCATAATTCTAAGTACTTAGAGCATATTAACTGAGTAAACTAAGGTTGCAGAATTTAGTAACTACATCAGTAAATCTTCACAACAAACATAGAGACAGCATTTTTATTGTCTCCATCATCATTATCCAATGGGGAAACAGAGGCACAGAAACTTTAACTTGCCTAAAGCCATATAGGTTTATGTAGTGAAATATTCAGATTTGCATTCAGAAATCATAGTCTGAGTTCTTGGTGATAATCATGACTCTGTAATGTCCCTTAAACTTACAATAAGAAAAAAAACACTCAAAAAGAGGCAATGGACAGTGGCCACAGTAGTGGGGACCATGGCAAACTGAAGAAAACAAGATTCATTGAAAGGGGCAGCTGCTAAGTAACTCCAGCCAACTGTTGCCATAAAGAAAGGGGTTGGATTGGGATTTCATCTTACCTGACTTACAGGCTAATAACTTAGTCAGTTACTATTTCACCCTGCTGGCAAAAACAATGCGATTTCAGAGTCAGAAATAAAGAACTTTGCTACTCAAGCATAGCAAGCAGCATGATCATTAGTATATTTGATCAATTCTCCTTCCTGGTCACGTCAGGATGGGTTTTGGTCCAGATTTAACAGGTGTGCTTTCTAAATGATGCATACAAAACATTATTTACGCTAAGGAAGCTATTCAGTCACTAAAGATCTCCATTTCATACTCCTATAATTGCACAGATTAAGTGACATTTTCCAGAGAATTGTGTCTCATAAATCAATAAATTGCAGACTTATTTGCAATTAGCAACCTCGCAGACAGGGTACATCCTACTATAAAAGCATTCCATAGATAAGGACTCTGCCACTGGTAAATACCACTACTGTGACTGCAAAGATTATTATTAACAAGCTTATAAGGAGATTTGACCAGAAGAAAAATCTTATGATCATAATTAACAGATGCAAAAAAAGTATTTACCAAATTTTAACATCCATTCATGATAAAAAAAACCTCTCAACAAACTAAGAATAACAGGAAATTCCTCAACTTGATAATGAATGTCTACAAAAAAAACTAGAGCCAACATCATTACTTAATGGTGAGAAATGAGATGCTTTTTTCTTAAGATCAGAAATTAGAGATTCATGAATGTCCCCACTCACCACTCTTACTCATTATTGTACTGGAAGTCCTAGCTAATGCAATAAAAAAGAAAAGTAAGTAAAGGTATACTGATTCACAAGGAAGAAATAACGTTGTTTTTGTTGGAACATAATATAATTATCTATGTAGGAAATCCAAAGAATCAACAAAAAATCTTCTGAAAATAATTAAATGATTATAGCAAAGTTGCAAGATACAAAATTTGTATACAAGTCAATTGCTTTCCTATATACAAAAGGTGAACAACTGGAATTAAAAATTAAAAACACAATCCTTTTTATATAAGCAGCCCAAAATATGAAATAGGTATAAATCTAACAAATATGTTTAAGATCTATACAAAGAAAACTACAAAATTCTGATGACAGAAATAAAAAATAATATAAGTAAATGAAGAAATACTCCAAGTTAGTGAACAGAAAGCCCTGAAGTTATTAAAATGTCAATTCTTCCAAAATGATTTATAGATTCAATGCATTCTCAATCAAAATCTCAGACAGTTATTCTGTGGATACCAAAAAACTGAAAAGTTTATACATGAAGGTAAAAGACCAAGAATAGCATACTGAAGAACAAAATTGTAGGACTGTCACTACCTAACTTCAAGACTAAATAGAATGCTACAGTAATCAAAACAATATGATATTGGCAAAAGAACAAATACATCAACGGACCAGGATACAGAGCCCCAAAATAGACAAATACAGTCTACTGATCTTTGGCAACAGCAAAGACAATCCAAGTCATAATGAAACAAATAGCAACATGCGAAAAAAATATATATATATATATTTATCATAAGTATATAATAAATATATAGTATATAAATATACATTATATATATCAAAATATATGTGTGTATAGAGAGAGACAGAGGCCTTACATCTTGTACAAAAACTAATTCAAAGTGGATCTCACACTTCAATGAAAAACACAAAACCTAACAACTTCTAGAAGATAATACAGGAGAAAAATCTAAAGTGACCTTGTATTTGGCAATGATTTTAGATACAACATCAACAGCATGATTCATGAAAAAAGCCTGGTAAATTGGACTTCATAAAAATTTTAAAATTCTGCTTTGTGAAAGCTACTGTTAGGAGAATGAAAAGCACAGACTGGGAGAAAATATTTGTAAAACACGTCTTATAAAGGACTCACAGCCAAAATATACAAAGAAACCCCAAAATTTTAAAAAATTACAAAATGGGCCAAAGATCTGGACAGATACTTCACCAAAGAGATACAGATGGGAAATAAGCATACGAAAAGATACTCAAAATCATGTTATTAGTAAATTGCAAATTCAAACAACAACGAGATACCACTACACACCTATTAAAATGGCTGAAATCCAAAACAATGACAAACCAAATGCTGACAAGAATGTGGAGGAACAGGAATACATTCATTGCTGGTGGGAATGAAAAATTGTACAGCCACTTTAGAAGTCAGTCTAGCAGTTTTTTACAAAGCTAAATATAGTCTTGCCTTATGATCCAGCAATCATACTTCTATTTACCCAAATGAGTTGAAACATGTCCACCCAAAACCTACACAAAATGTTCATAGCAACTTCATTCATACCTGTCCAAAGAAGCCAAAAGAAAGTAACCAAGATATCCTTTAATAGAAGAATGGATATACTGTGGAACATCCATACAATAAAGATGAAGTATTATTCAGTGATAAAAATAAATGAGTTATCAACAGAAATGGAGGAAACTAACATGTATATTCTTAAGTGAAAGAAGCCAATCTGAAAAGTTACACACTGTGTGACCCCAACTATATGACATAACCAAAAAGGCAAAACTATGGAGACAATAAAAAGATCAATGAATTCCAGGGAATCAAAGGAAGAGAGGGAGGGATGAATAGGTGGAGCACAGGAATTTTATAAGGCAGTAAAACTATTCTGCACAATATCATAATGTAGTACAGGACATTATGCATTTGTAAAAACCCACAGGCATATATAAAAGAACACTGATGTAAACTATGGACTTTAGTTAATAATAATGTATCAATATTGGTTCATCAGTTATAACATATGTACCACATCTGCAAGATGTTAATAACAGCAAAAATAATGTGTGATGGAGGAGGATATATGGGAACTCTGTAATTTCAGCACAATTTTCTGTAAATTTAAACTTGCTCTAAAAAAAAAATCTATTTTTTTAAAAGACAAAGAACAATGCTCTGGCTGATACAGTGCAAAACATACAAAACTTAAAACAGTATTAGATCAAACCATATGAAATTACCAATATTTAACCATCATTGAATTACAAAATTCACAATTTTATATGGTTCAACCTGAATTATAGATGAGGTCAGATTGTGAGGATTGTTTGAAAAAAAGAATGGAAGAGAAAGCATATTATTTATTTCAAGTAACAATAGCCAGTACATAAGCACTCCTTATAAATAAAAGTCTACTGAGTGCTCTCATGCCACGCATATAGCGTCTTTTCTGTAAATCATTAAACTGGATTATTTTAAGTTTTCTTCTCCTTGTAATATTTGTGTGTCCTCAAAAATGCTCTTCTCCTTTATTTTTTATTTTTTGCCTTTATCTTATCAAGAACATTGAACTCAAATGTCATTGATTTTTGTGTCCCATTCACTTTTTTGCCCAATGCATAGGACACTAAAAGTTGATTAGAAGTTCTCTGAGCATAGCTGGGCTTGTCAACCTAATCCTATATCCAGGACGATGTGGCTCAGACATTTCAATAGGAAAACTTTGATGTCAGTACTTTTAAGTTGCTTTTGTTTTTCATTTTTCTTCACAATTAATCTATTCTTCTTACATTCTCCTGCCTGGAAGTTAGACTCCTGGATACCAACTAAGAACTAAGCTGGGAGAAGGCTGGTAGTCTCAAGATGCAGTAAACAGTAACTGACTCCCACCCCATTTTTTTGTACATAACTCCTCCACTTTTATTTTTGGTGTTAAATCCACTGGTTGGCAAAAATATTTTAATTCTTTGATGAATTTTAAATCATAATTTTAAATCACTTTTTAGTTAACTTTTTTCTCCATTAGATGAAACACATCAAGTGGTAAATGCATTGCACTTAGTTTTATAAATTAATATTTACTTTTTCTCTAAAATTATTTTATGTGACTAATTTTCCAAATGGAAATTTCCATTTTTCCTCAAATTACATACTCAACAATTTAAAATGTGTTCTAATTTAAGTCCAGAATAAAGAGAACAAATGAAAGCATATATGTAAAGTCTTAAGATCCTGGCCTTTTCCTTCTGCCTGCCTATGTGGAATGGGAGAGGGATTTGGGGATGAAACTGCTTCTGAAAATATCAATAATGACAAAGTCAGAATTGAAAAGGGATTTTTTTTGAATGATGGATGTTAACTAAACTTATTGTGGTAATGATTCACAATATATGTAAATCAAACCATCACACTGTACAACTTAAACTTACACATTGCACTGATATATGTCAATTATTTCTCAATAAAACTGGAAAAAGGGGATTTTTTTAAATTTTTCATTATGTTCAATTAGCCAACATATAATACATCATAAGTTTCGTTGTAGAGTTCAATGATTCATTAGTTGCATATTTTTGAATATGCTATAGCATGTGCTCATCACACACAAAAAAAGAATTTGGCATATGTTCTGAAATTATTTTTTATTAAACCACTATCTTTTTAATTATACACTTTTTTTTTGAAGATTTTATTTATTTGACAGAGAGAGACACAGCGAGAGAGGGAACACAAGCAGGGGGAGTGGGAGAGGGAGAAGCAGGCTCCCCGCTGAGCAGGGAGCCCAATGCAGGGCTCGATCCCAGGACCCTGGGACCATGACCTGAGCCAAAGGCATACGCTTAACCACTGAGCCACCCAGGCGCCCCAATTTTTTAATTCCTCAACTCAGTTGTCAACACCTGGAGACTAATCTACTCGCATATCCTTCACAATACATAGCTTATTTGTACACTATAGATGTTCAATGAAAGAATAAAATAATAGAGCATATTCAAGAATTAAATGAGATAATGTTCCAGTACCCTTCAAGTCCCTAATTCTATGATCTAAAAGCAATCTTCATATGACATGTACATAACCATGAGGTTTTTCAAGTTAGTAGTCTACTACTTCTGGGTTTAACTTGTAATCTTTATTCAAATATTAGGATATAATTTGAACAAATATTCATTTAAAACCCAAATGAAGAAAAATTTTAATAAATTTCTAAATGTTAGTTTAACTAAATTATGGTAATTATGAACTTTGAAAATCTGCTTGCTTATCTGCTACTTGTACCGTGTTATTCAGTAGATTATATAAAATATAATTGGAATTATAAATAGTCATGAAAGATCTTAAATATAATTAAGTTCAATTAGGGCAAGGGCACATTAAGAAAATAAATGGAGGAGGAGGAGTTAAGATGGCAGAGCAGTAGGGGGACTTTACGCTTGTTGAACACATCCAGATAAATATTAAATCATTCTGAACACCCAAGAAATCAATCTGAGGACTGAGAGAACAAACTGCACAGGTAGAGGGAGAAGAACAGCCAAATTTTGGAAGGTAGGAGCTGTAGAGAGTTGATTTGGGGGAGAAAAGAATTGCAGGTGCTTTGGAGGAGAGGGAGCCCTGATCCCAGAAAAAGGACAAGACAAAAAGAGAGAGAGAGAGAAAGAATGAAAGCAGCACACAGCACAAGAAAAACTCTTCCCCAAAACCATTGACTGGGAAAAGGAGAGGGGCTGACTACTGCAAGTTTTTATAAGCAGCAGAGCTCAAAGTCTAAAATTTTAGAAGTCTGCTCCATCGCTGGGGTTGTGCCTGGTGGGCTTAGTGATGCTCCTGCGGGGAAAGAAAGCAGAGGCCTGGGAGCAGACAGCATGGTTTGAGGATTCCCTGGGTTGCATGGGGAGAACTCTTCTTGGAGTACATTTGGGAGAGGTGGCATGCCTCTTAGGGGATAAAAGAAAAGATGGGCATCATTGAGTGACCCCATTAATTAGCATAGCAGCAGAGGCGCCTGCTGAAGGCATTAATCTGGAAGTCAGCTTTTGGCTGTACTTTACCATAAACTCCCCCATGGTTGTGTGACTGCTTTTCTGTAACAAACCAACACCAGCCACAGTGCATCAAGACCCTCCCCCAGAGAATCAGTATGGGTCTGTGCCATGCCCAATCCTAAAATCTGGAGCTTTGAAACCCAGCTGTGTGCTGCGATAAAACACAGGAGTACTATGCCACCAGACAGATGGCTCAGACACAGACAGGGTGAAGACAGGGTTTTGACAGAAGCCTGGGACACAAGAGGGGAGATTGTTTGTTCCTCTGAAAGGGCTTCCTGAATAGTGGCAGGCACAAACTCCCCTTGCCAGGGATGAGAGTGCAGTGTGATGTCGTTTTCCTGTAGCCCATCAACATGGACAGACTTCAGTGAGAAACACAGTGCCCCCAGTGGAAGCTAGTGCTACTTACACCAAACCCCACCCCACTACACGCCACAGGTGGCTCTTTACACGGGCAAGTCCACCTGAGAACCAGAGCAACAGGCCCTTTCCCCAGAAGAACAGCACAAACCCCCTGCATGCATGAAGTCTACTGATCCTAGAGTGCTGCAAAACTTCAGCTCTAAGAGAGATAGGATCTAGCCTTTTCTATCAAGCAGACCAAAACACACACACCCAGTTAAAACTCACCACGCACTAGACCAGGTCCAAATACTCCACACTGCAGGCAAGGAGAAACTCTGCAGAGGACTGATCTGAGGGAAAAAGCAACCAAAACACAACAGCAGAGTGCACACAGCATACACCAAACAAACTTCCAGAAGCACCAGAGGTATATGACCTCTTCTTAATATAGGCATTACTCTCAAGAGCAAGAAACATAACAGGTTTTCCTAACACATAGAGGTCTAGGCAAAATGCCAAGATGGAGGATTTCATCCCCAAAGAAAGAACTGGAAGAGGTCACAGCCAGGGATCTAATCAAAACAAATATAATTAATATGTCTGCACCAGAATGCAAAACAACAATCATAACGATACTAGTAGGCTTGAAAAAAGCATAGAAGAAACCTAAGAGACCCTAAAAACTGAAATAAAAGATGCTGTAACCAAGATGCAAAACTGATTATATGTATTGACAACAAGGAATGAATCAGTGATATAGAAGATAAAATTATGGAAAATAATGAAGCTGAAAAGAAGAGGGAAAGAAAACTATTGGATCGGGAATGTAGACTTGGGGAACTCAGTGACTCCATAAAGCATAATAACATTTGTGTTATAGGAGTCCCAGAAGAAGAGAGGGATAAAGGGATAGAAAGTTTATTTGAGCAAATTATAGCTGAAAACTTCCCTAATCTGGGGGAGGAAATGGACATCAAAATCCAAGAGGCACAGAGAACTCCCATCAAAATCAACAAAAGCCAGCTAACGCCAAGACAAATCATAGTCAAATTCACAAAATACACATACAAGGAAAGAATCCTGAAAGCAGCAAGGGAAAAAGTATTTAACAAGGGAAGACAGATCAAGTTTGCAGCAGATCTGTCCACAAAACATTGGCAGGCCAGAAGATAGTGGCATGATATATTCAATATGCTGAATGGGAAAAATATGCAGCCAAGAATACTTTATCCAGCAAGGCTATCATTCAGAATAGAAGGAGAGATAAAGAGTTTCCCAGACAAACAAAAACTAAAGGAGTCCATGACCACTAAACCAGCCTTGCAAGAAATATTAAAGGGGACTCTTTGAGTGGGAAAGAAAGACCAAAAGCAACAAAGACTAGGAAGGACCAGAGAACATTACCAGAAACACCAACTTTACAGGTAACACAAGGGCACTAAATTCATATCTATCAATAATCACTCTGAATGTAAATGGACTAAATGCTCCAATTGAAAGACATGGGGTATCAGAATGGATTAAAAACAAAAAGATCCATCTATATGCTGCCTTCAAGAGACTCAGTTAAGAACTAAGGACACCTTCAGATTGAAAGTGAGGGGATGGAGAACCACCTATCATGCTAAAGGATATCAAAGGAAAGTGAGAGTAGCCATACTTATATAAGACAAACTAGATTATAAACCAAGACTATAACAAGAGATGAATAAGGCACTATATCATAAAGAGGTCTATCCATCAAGAAGATTGAACAATTGTAAATATTATGCCCCCAACGTGGGAGCACCCAAATATATAATTCAAATAATAACAAACATAAAGAAACTCATTGATAATAATACAATAATAGTAGGGGATTTTAGCACCCAACTTACAGCAATGGACAGATCTTCTAAGTAGAAGATCAGCAAAGAAACAATGGCTTTGAAAGACACACTGGACCAGATGGACTTAACAGATATATTCAGAACATTTCATCATAAAGCAGGAGAATACACATTCTTTTTGAGTACACATGAACAGTCTCTGAATAGATCACATACTGGGTCATAAATCACCTCAACAAGTACAACAAGTACAAAAGATTTAGATCATACCATGCATATTTTCAGACCACAATACTTTGAAACTTGAAGTCAACCACAAGAAAAAAAATTGGAAAGACCACAAATACATGGAGCCTAAAGAACATTCTACTAAAGAATGAATGCGCTAACCAGAAATTAAAGAGGAAATAAAAAATATAGATGGAAGCAAATGAAAATGAAAATAAGACCGTCTAGAACCTTTGGGATGCAGCAAAGGTGGTCATAAGTTGGAAGTATACAACAGGCCTACCTCAAGAAGCAAGAGCTAGAAAAGGAATAGCAAATAAAGCTTAAAGCCAGCAGAATAAGGGAAATAATAAAGATTAGAGCAGAAATAAATTATACAGAAACAAACAAACAAACAAACAAAAAACCAATAGACTAGATTAACAAAACTAAGAGCTGGTTCTTTAAAAGAATTAATAAAATTGATAAACCCCTAGCCAGACTTACCAAAAAGAAAAGAGAAAGGACCCAAATAAATAAAATCACAAATGAGAGAGGATAAATAACAACCAACACCACAGAAATACAATTATAAGAGAATATTATGAAAAACTATCTGGCAACAAATTTGACAACCTAGAAGAAATGGACACATTTCTAGAAACATATAAAATACCAAAACTGAAACAGGAAGAAATAGAAAATTTGAATAGATCCATAACCAGCAACGAATTTGAATCACTAATCAAAAAAGTCCCAACAAACAAAAAGTCCAGGACCAGATGGTTTCATAGGTGAATTCTACCAAATATTTAAAGAAGAGTTAATACCTATTCTGTTCAAACTATTCTCCCCCTCAAAAAAGGAAGGAAAATTTCCAAATTCATTCTATTAAACCAGTGTTACCCTGATACCAAAACCAAATAAAGACTCCACTAAAAAGGAGAACTACCGGTCAATATCCCTGATGAACATGGATGCAAAAATTCTCAACAAGATACTAGCAAACCAAATCCAACAGTACATTAAAAGAATTATCCACCATGATCAAGTGGGATTTATTCCTGAGCTGCAGGGGTAGCTCAATATTCACAAATCAATCAATGTGATATACCACATTAATAAAAGAAAGGATGAGAACCATACAATCCTCTCAATAGATGCTAATAAAGCATTTGACAAAATACAGTATTCATTCTTGATGAAAACCTTCAATGAAGTAGGGCTAGAGGGAACATCTCTCAACATCATAAAGGCCATATATGAAAGCTAATATCATCCCCAAAGGGGAAAAACAGAGAGCTTTTCTTCTACAGTCAGGAAGAAGACAGCGATGTCCATTCTCACCATTGTTATTTAGCATAGTACTGGAAGTCCTTGCCTCAGCAATCAGACAACAAAAAGAAATAAAAGGCATTCAAATTGACAAGAAAGAAGTCAAACTTTTACTATTTGCAAACAACATAATACTTTATGTAGAAAACCTGAAAGACCCAACCAAAAAATTGCTAGAAGTAATACATGAATTCAGCAAAGTCACAGGATATAAAATCAATGTATAAAAATTGGTTGTATTTCTATACACCAATAATGAAGCAGCAGAAAAAGAAATCAAGGAATCAAACCCATTTACAACTACATCAAAAACCATAAGATACCTAGGAACAAACTTAACCGAGGAGGTAAAAGATCTGTACTCTGAAAACTATAAAACACTTATGAAAGAAATTAAAGAGGACAAAAAGAAATGGAAAAACATTCCATGCTCATGGATTGGAAGAACATTGTTAAAAAGTCTATACTACCAAAGCAATCTACATATTTAATGCAATCCTTATCAAAATATCACCAGCCTTTTTCACAGACGTAGAACAAACTATCCTAAAATTTGTATGGAACCACAAAAGACCCCATATAGCCAAAGCAATCCTGAAAAAGAAAAGCAAAGCTGGAAGCATCACAATTCTGGTATTGGCACAAAAACAGACACACAGATCAACAGAACATTATAGAAAACCTAGAAATGGACCCACAGCTATACGGTCAACAATCTATGACAAAGCAGGAAAAAATATCCAATGGAAAAAATGTCTCTTTGACAAATGGGTGTTGGGAAAACTGCAGTGACATACAAAAGAATGAAACTGGGCCACTTTCTTATACCATACATAAAAATAATTTCAAAATGGATGAAAAACCTAAATATGAGACAGGAATCCATCAAAATCCTAGAGGAGAACACAAGCAACAACCTCTTTGACATCAGCCACAGCAACTTCTTACTAGACAAGTCTCTAGAGACAAGGGAACAAAAGCAAAAATGAACTATTGGGACTTCATCAAAATAAAAAGCTTCTGCACAGAGAAGGAAACAATCAAAAATACTAAAAGGCAACCAATGGAATGGTAGAAGATATTTGCAAATGTCATATCTGATAAAGGGTTAGTATCCAATACCTATAACGAACTTAATCAAACTCAACACCAAAAAATAAATAATCCAGTTAAGAAATGGGCAGAAGACATGTACAGACATTTCTCCAAAGAGGACACACAGATGGCTAACAGACACATGAAAAGATGCCCAACATCACTCATCATCAGGGAAATACAAATCAAAACTACAATGAGATACCACCTCACACCTGTCAGAATGGCTAAAATTAATGACACAGGAAACAACAGATGTTGGTGAGGATGTGAAGAAAGGGAAACTCTCTTATACTGTTGGTGGGAACGCAAACTGGTGCAGTTACTCTGGAAAATAGTACAGAGGTGTCTCAAAAAGTTAAAAATAGAACTACCCTAGGAGACAGCAATTGTACTACTAGGTATTTGCCCAAGGGATACAAAAATACAGATACAAAGGAGTACATGCACCCCTATGTTATATCAGCATTATCAACAATAGCCAAACTATGGAAAGAGCCCAAGTGTCCATCAACTGATGAATGGATAAAGAAGATGTTGTATATATAAACAACAGACTATTACTCAGGCATCAAAAAGAATGAAATCTTGCCATTTGCGATGATGTGGATGGAGCTACAGTGCATTATGTTAAATGAAATAAGTAAAATAAGACAGAGAAAGACAAACACCATATGATTTCACTCATATGTGAAATTCAAAGAAGCAAAACAAATGAATAAAGGGAAAGGGAGAAAAAAAGAGAGGGAAGCAAACCATAAGAGACTCTTAACTATAGAGAAGAAACTGATGGTTGGTAGAGGGAAGTGAGTGGGGGATGGGCTAAATGGGAGATGGGGATTAAGGAGTGCACTTGTGATGAGCACTAGTTGTTATATGTAAGTGATGAATCACTAAATTCTACTCCTGAAACTAATATTACACTATATGTTAACTAACTAGAATTTAAATAAAACTTGAAAAAAAGGAACTACTTATGCAAAACTGTATTTTCACTAAATTATTATTTAAAGGGCCATTTACAGATAAAAAGAAGTAGTCGATTAGTAAATCAGCAGACATTTTTGAGAGTTTAAAATGTGCGAGTACAAGAGATAACTAAAATAATTGGTAATGTGTTTTAAAAAAAAGAGAAGAAATATATAAATAGAAAAATGCTGTATTTCTAAAATAAAACAATTCAGTTTCTTGAAAATTACAATGATGCCAAGGTTTTTAATAAGACAAAATAAGACTTATGTATGTCTAATAGGTATCAGATTATCTAAAAAAAGCAGGCCACATATCTCCCTGATTTTTGGCAGTCAACTGAAATTATTAAATATATGGAAATGAAGGTAGTAATATTCTTACAGATTAGTGAAAATATAAGGACTTAATATTACAGGATAAGTTGGAACCACATTTACTAATTTGACAAATAATTATTAAGTATTATACACTAGGAAATCTAAGAACTTTCACTCTGAACAGAGATCAAAAATCATATACAGATGATTTCTAGAGATTGATGAAAAAGAAATCATCAATCTTATCAACTCATCTATTTACTGCTATAGAAATAAAACATTATTTTAAAGCTTGACTGTTTATTCATCCATCACTGAAGACTATATTCACAAAAGGAGCTAAATTAAATAGCTTTCACATACAACTGAATATGTTGTCTGATGTTGGTTTTACTTTCCTAGTCAACATTTTGGCCACCACAAAGGAAATAATGCAAGATTGAGAGCATAGCATCTGAGGATTTAAAATAAGTGACATGAAACTTTTGTATTCATAAAAAGCTACATCCCCATCTTCCTTCTTATCATCATGGAACTGATAAATATTTTGACCAAATATAAAGCAGTATGTGTCTCACATAGAAAAAGATGCTATTTAAAACTATCATTTATATATGAAAATGTACACGGACATTTACTTCTTTCTCTCCTCCTCTCTCTCAAGTGTTAAATGTTTATTATTGCAAGGGGAAAATGCTGCAATAATTGAAGGTGATTATGATGCTTGTGATTTTATATACAAAAACAATTAGTAACTTTCAAACAGAAAAGTAAATAGTTGATATGAATAATAAACAGTGCACTTGCTAGAAAAGTTTAGAAATACTTTTTCCTTTTTAGAACAAAAAATGAAAATCTAATAATACAAGGCACAATAACAGACAAGAAAAATTGAAAATTTTTTCTGGGTATTATTTTATGCAAAATAAAAAAATTATGGGGAGGGGCACCTGGGGGCTCAGTCGTTAAGCATCTGCCTTTGGCTCAGGTCATGATCCCAGGATCCTGGGATTGAGCCCAGCATAGGGTTCCCTGCTCGGCAGGACCCTGCTTCTCCCTCTCCTACTCCCCCTGCTTGTGTTCCTGCTCTCACTATGTCTCTCTCTGTCGAATAAGTAAATAAAATATTTTTTAAAAATAAAAAATAAATAAATAAATTATGGGGAGAGAAGAATACATAGTACTAGAATTTTCTCTCCATATGAAATTTCAGGGTATTGAAGTTGACAATCTGAATTCTCTTTTTTACTTAGAAATTCTTCAGTTTTCGTGAAAATATGTTAAAATAATACACAGAAGAAATTTTCAATTTTTCTTTTCAATAAAGCAGTTTCTGAAGCAATAGTACTGAATAGCATTTTTTAAATATAGCTTCCAATAATAAAGAATACAAAAATAGCATTTTACTTTTACAAGGTGAATATTATCATCCCTTTTTTCCCTAGTAAATTAGAGTAATTGATTTTTTTTTACATTTTACAGACAACAGCTTCTCAGAATGAAATATATTTCAGACTCATGATAATTAAGTTTGAGCTATCATATCAGATTCAACTATAAAGAAATTAATGTTTTCTAGGACACAAAGTGGACTATATTACAAGATTTTAAGAGCATTGATAGCCAGGAAGTGGCCTATTCTAGTCCTCAAGGCAAAAATATGAATCAATTTGGGCATGTCAGAACTAAGATGCACCAAGTATAGTCAATAGGTGGTCCTATTTATATAAAAATCAAAGATGATTCTTGATTCTTGATGTGTAATTAACAGACAAACTGATATGAATGGTCTGTTCCAATGTTCTTAATCAATGTGAGGAAACCAATCATTTAACATCTCTCTCCATAAAATATCTGGTGAGCAGAGAACTCACACTGGAGGAAGAGATTTTAGGGTACCCTAGCTTGTTTAAGCAACCCTGGCTAAACATAAGTGGCATTAGTTTATACATGTGGCTATTAATTTATATGATTCCTTTAATATTTCGTTCTTCCAACTTCTTCTAGAACTAAGAAAAAAAGGTGCTAAGAAAGAAAAAGAAAATAATTAACTTGGAACTCTAAAAAACTGTGAATAAAAAATATATATTTTTGTAGCCATACCCTCTGTTTTTCAAGAGTAAAGCTATTGAACATGAGCATAAACAGGTCAATATCAGTTGCCTCAGGAATGACTAGGTCAACATCAATGACAGAATGAGTGAAGATAAAACATTACTGCACCAAGTGCCAATATCCAGTCAGACTGTAATTAGTGCAGCAAGGCCAAGGGTAGGAACACACTGAGCCTTGAGGGGCATCATCCTTGGAACTGGGTGGTATCAGGAGAAAAAGAGGGCCAGAGGGTATATTTTTTGGCATTTGTCAATAAATTATTCTTTTGACCATCAAAGAGAACATGAGACTTATCTCTTTCTTTCTTGGAGAAGAAAATAGTTGATATCTCTAATGATTTTATTGTTGAGAATTCAAAGCAAAGTCTACTTTCCTTACTAATTTACTGATTCTCCTCTAACAATGATTCTAATCCACAACTAAACCTCAACTTATAAACAAGATGCTATGGCCTGGTAAACGAATGTTTATATTTTAGGAAAAGATGAAAATAAAAATATGATTTATTATGATAGCCAAAGATAAAAATTTGGTAGCTATTTATAAAATGTCCTTTCCTTGGTTACAAACATGATTAATTATGAAGAAGTTAAAGTTGAAATACTACTTTGAATAAATAATAAAAATTCTACATTGTAATCAGAACAACAGAGTAGAAAAATACATAACTTTCATTTTGGTAAGAGTTTTTCCTGCCTTCCTAGATCAAACTCAAATTATGTCTCAGGCAAAAGTACTTTTTGGTAATAAAAATAGTGATGGCTTAGATGGCTTAGATATTGAGACACATCAAAAAAATGAATATATTTCAGTGTAACCCATTAAAATAACACTATTTCAAGTTAAAAATAGGTTAAATGGATATGAAACTGGTTACTTTCCACTCTATTTTTTGTATTGTACATTCAAAACATCACCCAATGCCATTGCAAAAATCATATATTTCATTCATCTTTTTAACCCTAGTACTCCATTCTCTATGTAAAATATCACATGTAACCTTCCCAATTTTAAAAACATTTTAGATAGGTAATTCTAAAAATGATTTCTGTGTTAAATATACATATACAGAAAGCAATGACTTAGTACCTAAAGAGGTTGGCAGTTATGGTGATTAGCATGGCCAGAGCTTGATTCTTTTCTTGACAGCATCACCTCATGTGGGAACTGTGATTCTCTATTCTTTCTCTGAATTATTAGCTAAAGATATTCTTTTGGTAAAAAAGCAGTGATCCTTAAACTTTTTATTTTTGGTGGGGATGGAGGGGAGTTAGTTTCCTTTGAGAGTATTATGGAAACTATCCACAGAAAATTACACAAATGTATGAGTACACAATATTCTACTTCTTTAAAAGGGTTATGGACTCCATGAAAAGGATTCATAATATATAATCACCAAGACAAACTTTCAAGGCTGAAACCAGTCCTTAAAGTCCAAAGATTCATCCTTATCCCAATTCAGTAACTAGTAACATGAGTAACCTAGAATCCTCTCAGGATATCATAGAGCAGACCATACCTCTGACAGGCATCTCAAGGCCTAATATGATAAGCTGAAAAAAGATTTTCCAGGAAAGACCTTAACAAGTCTCCCCAAACTTACTAACTTAGGAAGTTCCAAGGAATATCAAGGGCTCTGTAAGCAGAAATGAAAGGAGAAAATTAAACTAAGGATGAAGTCCATGGAGAGTCAGAGAACTTTTATAAGGAATGACAAATGGCAGGTAGCTTTTAAGCATTCATTTTGGGGTTTTAAGTAATGTGCCATGACCTTCAGAATCTGATTTCTAAAAGCAAAAATTTAAATCACACTTCCAAAGGATATGAAATACGGTCCCACAAACTTTGAAACTGAAGTATAAACGGGGGTTTTTAAAAATAGAAGTATAAAATAAATATAATTTATAACTATAACCAAATGTTTTCTGCAAAGATAGTGGGCATTTGGAAATAAACTTACGAACTAACCTTCATCCAAAAAACTATATAATTTAAATCAACCCTTATCATCCTTTATTAGCAATTTATCCAGAAAAAAAATAAGGGAAAAATAATATTTTACAATACTAAAAAATTAAAAACTGGATTTTGCTTATTTTATATTAATATATAATAGTATAACTCTACTCAGAATCTTCAGTGTCTACCCCATAGTTGAGAAAACAAAAACTCTGCACATCGTTTCATATACTTTGTGATTTAACATTGTCTACATGTCTAATGTCATGCCATTCATTTTTACATTATAGCAGTTCTGACTTAATAAAATTTTGCCAAGGATATTTTGTTCTCTAGTATCTCTTGGAGTTTGAATATATTGTCCTTTGGTCTAGAATATGTTCCCTTGGCTTCTCCAAGCAGAAAATTCCCATTATTCTCATATTTCATATAAAATGCCTTCTGAAGATTGCCTGATTTGCTTGACTTATAGATTTTTACTCCACATTTTGGTACTTTTCACTTACTCAATATAATAATTATTTTATTGTAATTAAAATAGTTACATATATTTCTCCTTAGCAGATTGCTACATATTTGAGAACAAAGATTTTTTTTCTAATTTTTGGATTCTCAGAGCCTACACCAGACTGGGTTCATGTTTGTAAACTAAAAATAAATGAGTATAGCCATAAAATAAAAGTAATAGTAACAATAACTACAACGTATGGATCCAACTATTTGTCAAATACTGCAAAAAAAAAAAAAAAGAAAGAAAAAGAAAAGAAAAAATACTTTTTTGGCACATTTTTGGTACTGTATTTATAGTAGATTTTTATCCTTCTATCTGAGTTATTAAATGATTGAAGTGAGATTTAGAACAAGTTTTCTCTTAATGCAATGAACTTATCTTTTCTCTACAACTGAGATTTTAAATTTTCTTTTAATTTTAGGTAGTGAACTCTTTCTCTAATGTACACAAATGCGTAATATATGAAGCATATAAAATGGAGTCACTCCAGTTGAAGCAGATAATGGAAATCTAGGTACTTATATACTTAGAATCATTTTATCTGTTGTAAGTGGCCCTTTGGAACCAATATAGACACTCTTACACTCTAGAAAATTTGTTCTCAATACTTCTGATCTTATACTACCTATTCCATTTTAGTTACTGTCAAGATTATGTATAGGTAATTTTCTATATTAAAAAATGATCTGGACCATGGTATCTAAAGCAGTTATTCTCAACTCTCTTCTATAATATCTACAAAGTCCCACCAAAACTTAAGAAATTTCTTATAATAAAAGCTTCATTTGTCAGAATCTGAGACAAAAATACACTAATATCAAGCTGAACGGAGCCTCATCTGAGACTAACAATTGATATCTAACATACATTTTTCAAGTAATAATGAACAAAACCCAGTGACTTGAAGATATTTTCTCTCTCCTCAAATCTCATCTCTTCTAGTTGAACTTGCAATTATGAGACTGAACTGGTAAATTTCTCTCCCTGCCAATGTACTTATACTCCTTTTGAGAAATCCAAAGAATTGTTCTTCTTTATTACATTAGTAAACAAAAACAAAACAAAACAAAGCAAAACAAAAAATGCACTAAAATATATAAAGCCTAGGAGCTAGTGAAAACAAAGACAACATTTAATCTAGAACACAACTAGTTGTCAGAGCCTCTCATCCCAGATCAGTGCAGAGCAAACAGGCCAAAAAACTCAGATCCCAACTTATCACTGAGGAAGGAAAGAGTTAGACAGAACATCTAATGATTCAACTTCTCTGGTGACTGCCTGAGGAACTTGCATCTGTCTCATTTATCTCCACGCACTGATGGGATACAACATACTCTAGATGTTTGTAGGCTACTAAGAAGAAAGGAAGGAGGTTGAACTAGCATAAAGGTTGAGAGGTCTTCAGAATCTCTGGTTGCACTTATTGGTAAGGTCTTTTCCTGTATGAGGTCAGTCATGAAGACTAGGAAAGGTGGCTGTTTTATTTAATGCACAGGCACCAAAACAGAGAATCAAGGAAAATGAAGAAACAGAGAAACATGTTTCAAGTAAAGGAACAAGATAAATTTCTAGAAACTGACCCTAATGAAATGGAGACATATGATTTACCTGTCAGACTATTCAAAATAACCAATATAAAGATGCTCATCAAGGTCAGAACAATGCATCAACAAAGTGAAAATTTCAACGGAGAAAATATTAAAAAGTAGCAAACAGAAATCATGCAGTTGAAGGTACAACCGAACTGAAAAATTCATTAGAGGATTTCAATATCATACTAGATCAAGCAGAAGATAAGAATACAAACACAAAGACAGATCATTGGCAATTATTCAGTCAGAGGAGCAAAAAGAAAAAGGAAAAATAATGAAGAAAGCTTACGGGCCTCGTAAAAACATCTGCAAATGAATCAATATAGGCATTACAGGAGTTCCATAATGAGAAGACACAGAGAAAGGACCAGATAATTTTTTCAAAGAAAGAGTAGCTAAAAATGTCCCAGACCTGGGGAAGGAAATGGAAATCAGATTAAGGAAGCCCAAAATATCCCTCTGAGAAATGGATCCAAAACATCTGCACGATACATTATAATCAACTTGTTAGAAGTCAAACACAAAGAGAGAATTTTGAAAGCAGTTAAAAGAAAAGTGACTTGTCACACATACAAGTGAACCCTCACAAAACTGTCAATGGATTTTTCAACAGAACCCTTGGAGGACAGAAGAGAGTGGAATGATAAATTCAAAGTGCTGGAGGAAAAATTACTGGTATTTCAGTGAAAAAAAAATAGTGATGTAAGAGAACACAGATTCCCTGTTTTCCCACAAAGATCAATGATTGGACAGCTACCCATGAACAAAAACAGCTCTGGGAGATGTCTAGAGTTCATTTAGGAAATTTTAACAACACACTATTATAACCAAAAACCTGAGAATAATAGGACAAGAAGAGAAAGAAGATAACTCAATTTTGCCTGGTTTTTCATCCTCCAAGTGGCATTTTTCAATGCCAAGAAGCAACTTCCCAGCATGAAAGAGTTTCACTCACCAACAAAATAAGAGCAGAGTGAGTGACCAGCTTCTCCAGCCTGTTGGGGTACTGTAGGAAAGTCTTGCTTTGGTTTCACCCTACCCAGACCAACAAAACCAAGACATCTAGAGCTGGCTAGAAACAAGAAAGAAAAAGCAGAGGCTATTATTAGCAATCATGCATCATAAGCAATTGCAGTTCACAGAGACCTACTCTGCAGACAAATTCAGATTTCACCACCAACAAAGCCTAAGGTCAGCACAGCTGTTGCAGACCCCCAGTAGATTTCACTAGCTTTCCCCTCACAAGTATTCAAATTCACTGATGCCAGCCACATGAGTCCTTTCTCATTCCCTCCACTCCCCCAACCACCCCTGCCAGAATCTGGGACCACAGTGGCATTCATCCAAGGTATTTGTGGCTCAACAAGCATAAGATACCAACCACTTGAGTCCCTCCCTGCCCATGTCAAACCCTAGGGGACACGACCATAGCCAGCTTTGACTTCTGCAGCTGTACAAGTACAAGATAAAACAGCTATAAAATAATAAAGTGGCATGAGTAAGTCCTTACCTATCATAGACATAGAGTGTCTACATGGATTTTAAAAAAATACACAACTATATGGGTATTTCAGGTTTAAGGATACACATAGATTGAAAGTGAAGGGACAGAAAAAGATATTCTATGCAAGTAGGAAATAAGAGAGCAAGGGTAGCTATACTTATATCATAAAAAATAGACTTCAAGTAAAAAATTATAAAAGCAGACTAAGTCATTATATAATCACAAAGCGGTCAATTCATCAAGAGGATATAACAATTGTAAGTATATATGCACCCAACAACAGAGTACTTAAATGTATTAAGCAAACACTAATAGACCCGAAGGGAGAAACAGACAATACAGTAAGAGTAGAGGACTTCAATCATCACTTTCAAAAATGGATAGATTACCCAGATAGAAAATCAATAAGAAAATATTGGACTTGAACTACACCTTAGACCAGAAAGACCTAATGGACATATATGGAATATTCTATGCAATAGCAAAAGAATACATTATTTTCAAGTGCACAAGAAACAGTTTCCAAGACAGATTGTATTAGGCCACAAAACAAGCCTTAGCAAATGTAAGGAGACTGAAATATAACAAATATATTTTTCCAACCCCAATGGTATGAAATTAGAAAGCAATAAAAGGGAAAAAACTGAAAAATTCACAAATATGTAGAAATTGAACAACAAATGGGTCAAAGAAGAAATCAAATGAGAAGTCAAAAAATATTTTGAAACAAATGAAAATGGAAACACAACATACCAAAATTTATGAGATGTAGTAGAAGCAGTTCTGAAAGGAAAGTTTATAGCATTAAATACCTACATTAAGAAAAAACAAAAATGATCACAAATAAAAAAAACTAACTTTACATCTTAGGAAACTAGAGAAAGAACAAATTAAGTCCAAAGTAAGCAGAAGGAAGGAGACAACAAAGATCAGAACAGAAGTACATGAAATAAAGACCAGAAAAAAAAAACAAAAGATGAATGAAACAAAAAGTCTGCTTTTTTTTTTAAAGAAAAAGGAAGAAAGAAAATTGACAGATCTGGGACACCTGGGTGGTTCAGCTGGTTAAGCAACTGCCTTCAGCTCAGGTCACAATCTCAGAGTTCCGGGATCACATGCATCGGACTCGCCACTCAGCAGGGAGTCTGTTTCTCCCTCTGCCCCTCCCCCTGCTCATGCTCTTTTTCTCACTCTTTCTCTCAAATAAATAAATAAATTCTTAAAAAAAAAGAAAATTGACAAACCTTTAGCTAGACTAAGGAAAAAAGAGAAGACAAAATCATCAATCAAAGAGGAGACATTACAACTGACACCACAGAAACACAAAGTATCACAAGAAACTCTTATGAACAATTTACACCAAGAAATTGAATAACCTACAAGAAATGGATAAATTCCTATAACATACAACCTACCAACAATAAGTTATGAAAAAAATAGAAAATCTGATTAGACCTACAACTAGAAAGAAGATTGAATCAGTAATCAAAAACCTCCCAACAAAGAAAAGCCCAGGATCAGATAGTTTCACTGGTAAATTCTACTTAAGTTTTAAAGAATCAATGCCAATCATTCTCAAACTCTTCCAAAAATTTGATGAACTGATAACACTCTCAAACTCATTTTACAAAGCCAGCATTTCCCTGATAGAAAAGCTACATAAGGATACTACAGGAAGAGAAAATTACATGCCATTAATACTTGATGATGTAATTTCTCAACAAAATACTACCACACTGAATTCAACAGCACCTTAAAAGGATCTTATATCATGATCAAGTGAGATTTATCTCTGGGATGCAAGGATGGTTCAACATGCACAAATCAATAAATGTGATGTAACACATTAACAGAATAAAAGAAAAAATCATATGATCATCTCAATACATGCAAAAAAACATATTTAACAAAATCCAGCATCCTTTCATGATAAAAACCCTCAACAAATTGGATATAGAATGAACATACCTCAATATAATAAAGATCATATATAACAAGCCCACAGCTAATATTATATTCAGTAATAAAATGTTGAAAGCTTTTTTGCTAAAACCAAGACCAAGACAAGGTGCTCACTCTACCCATGCCTATTTAACTTGGCACTAGAAGTCCTACCAAGAGCAGTTAGCCAAGAAAAAGAAATAAATGTCATCCAGATTAGAAAGAAAGAAGTGAAATTATCTGTTTGCAGATGACATAATCTTATATATAGAAAAATCCTAAAGATGCCACAAATAAATTGTTAGAAATAATAAATGAATTCAGTGAAGTTACAGGATACAAAATAAATACAAAAAAAGAAAATCAGTTACATTTCTATACACTAACAACAAACTATCCAAAAATATTTTTTAAATGATCCCATTTATAATAGCATCAAAAATAATAAAATACTTAAGGATAAAGTTAAGGATCTTTACACTGAAAATTATAGGACAATGATGAAAAAACTTGAAGAAGACACAAATAAATAGCAATATTTCCCTTGTCCATGAACTGGAAAAATTAACAATGTTAAAATGTGCATTCAATGCAATCTCTATCAAAATCCCAAAGGCATTTTTCACAGAAATAGAAAAAAACACTCCTAAAATTTGTATGAAACCACAGAAGACCCCAAGCAGCCAAAGCAATCCTGAGAAAGAACAACAAAGCTAGAGGCATAACACTTTCTAATTTCAAAATATATTACAAAGCTATAGTAATCAAAACAGTATGGTACTAGCCTAAAAACAGACATATATAGAAAGACAATAGAATTGAGAGCCCAGAAATTAACTTTTGCATGTATGATCAACTAATCCTTGATAAGGACACCAACAATACACAATGGGTAAAGGATAGTCTCTTCAAATAATGGTTTTAGGAAAACTGGATAGCTACCTGCAAAAGAATAAAATTGCACCCTTATACTACTCACAAAAAAATTGAATTAAAGACTTAAATCTAACACCTAAAACCATGAAACTCCTAAAACATAGGGAAGAAGCTCCTTGACATTAGTCTTTGCAATGATTCTTTTAGATATGATACCAAGTGTAACTAAAATAAACAAGCAGGACTACATCAAACTGAAGAGTTTCTGTTCAGCAAAAGAAACAATAAAAAAAATGAAAAGGCAACCCATGGAATGTGAGAAAATATATGCAAACCATCTATCTGATAAGGGGATAATATAAAAAATATATGAGGAACTCATACAACTCAATAGAAGAAAAAAACTAAAAAATGGGCAGAGGACCTGAATAAATATTTTTCCAAAGAAGATATACAAATGGTCAACAGGTACATGAAAAGATGCTCAACATCACTCATCATCAGGGAAATGCAAATCAAAAACACAATGAGATATCACCTCACATCTGTTAGAATGGTTAACATCAAAAAGACAAGAGATAACAAATGTTGGTAAGAATGTAGATAAAAGGGAACTATTGTGCACTGTTGGTGGGGGTGTAAATTGGTACAGCCACTATGGAAAACAGTATGGAAATTTCTCAAAAATTAAAAATAGAACTACCATATCCAGCAGTCCCACTTCTGGGTATATATTCTGAAGGAAATGAATTATTATCTTGAAGAGACATCTGTACTCCCCTGTCACTGTAGCATTATTCACAGTAGTAAAGATATAGGATAATATAAGTATCCATTAATGGATGATTGGATAAAGAAGTTGTGGTGTGTGTGAATAACAATGGAATATTATTCCACCATTAAAAAAAAAAAATCCTGCCATTTGTGACAACATGGATGGATCTTGAAGGCATTACACTAAGTGAAATAGGTTAGACAGAGAAAGATAAATATTGTATGTTCTCACTTGTATGTAACAGCTGAAATGATTGAGATATAGTAAAATGGTGGTTGCCTGGGACTAGGAAATAGAAGAAATAGAAAGAAATTGGGTAAAAGGTATAAACCTTCTATTAGAAAATGAACAAATTCTGGAGATCTTATATACTGCATGGTGGTGACTATAGTTAAAAATACTATGTTATTACTTCAAGGTAATAGGTCTTAACCTTTAAGAGTAGGTATTAACTGTTATCGCCACACACACATAAAAATGGTAACTACGCAAGGTGATGGCATCATTTATTATGACCTCATTGTGGCAATAATTTATAATACATACATACATCAATTATATCTCAAAAAGTAGAAAACATATTTTAAATTACTTGTTTTATTAAATTTCAATTAATTTCAGTAGAGTTTGTTTTAAAGAGAGGTGTATTTAAATTTTTCTGTATATTTAAATGAGGATTTTTTAAGTTAAATTCATTGAAATTTCTTCTATCTAGTTTTTACAATATTCTCATACAATAACTGTCAATTTTAAATTCCAGAAAATAATGTAGTCCCTCATGTAAACCTTAAAAAGTTGGCATTTAGTGAGAAGACTTACTCAACAAGAGAATGTGAATTTGTCAGTAAAACCTGCTGCTGTTTTAAAAGGACATATACGTATTCTTCTCACTGAGAACTAAATTAGTAAGTAAATCTTTATTCATAGGTAAAGATTAATGATTTAATCCTGGGAAGAAAATCCTAGCATTAACCATTTTGTTGCTTTATACTATAAGCGTTTATTAATATGCTACTATATGCCAGATTCTGTGGTTGAAGATCTAATAAAATAAAAGTAAATAAGTCTTGCTCTCATGGAGTTCAGAATCTACTATTGGGAGTTCTTGATTGAAGCCATAAGTGAGTTTTTGTAGATTAATAAACCATCTAAAATTGTATACACAGGTTTTTGTTATGTGCATACATGTAAAATTTTCTCCCTAAGTAAAGAGCCCCTAGCTTTCATTTTATCTTCAAAAGGGTCAGTGATAGTGAACCAATAAATATCAACAACTGGAAGGAGCAAAAGAGACAAACAGATTAGCTTATAATTGAAAGATAGTGAATAATGTTCCAATGACAACTCTGACCACTCCCCCCAACACACACACCAAAAAAAGAAAAAAAAAAAAAGGAAAGCACTAATTCTGCCTGGGAAACTCAAAAGATTATTCACACAAGAATAAAAATGGCAAGCAGACTTTGCAAAAGTGGTTGTGTAACTTAAGAGAACTATTATAGATATTATTGTAAGTACCACCCACATTGGATAAGTTGGATCCGGTATGCATATGTGACACTGAAAACCTATAACCAATGATGGCACAAGTCCTACAAATTTAAGCACTTTTTAAGTAGAACATAATATTGCAGTCTGAAAACAATGTTCTAAATTTCTAGAACCATCTTTTTCTGTTAAAAAAAAGTAAAATATTTAGGCAAATATCTTCTCAAGAGTTACCAACTTAAACTTACTAAAGTCAATAGATAAAAAAGTATCAAACTAAAAAATATGAGCAAGTTATAATAAAAGGACTTAGTAATTTATTGGCCTATCTGATTAAAAATAACTTTTTCTTATAAGAAGGAAAATTTTTAAGGAAAATTACCTGTTCAAAAAAGTTTTCAAATATTAAAGAAAAAACAAATGGTGTTGGAAGGCAAAAAATATTACTCATTTCTCAACAGGAAAGTTACCTTGTAGTGCAGTATATATATATATATATATATATATATAGGATATATTAGTCTGAAATTTCAGGCAACACCTGAATAAACATCATCACTAACCCAATAAATGTTTTCCTTTGACATAGAAAATAATTTGCTCTAGTAAATGACTATGAGGAAGTATAAATATAATTATAAAATCTTATGAAATAAAAAGAACAACTTTAAATACCAGAAGACTAGTAAATACATCTTCTATGATAAATGTATCACAAAATAAAAGGATAACATTAGATTTACTGACTTTATTATTTGTAAATACCATTAAAATCAGTTTTAAAAAGTAGGGGAGAAGGGTTCAGCTAATGATTTAATATGATAATATGATCAGACTATGAACAGCCATACCACCTAACTTATGAAGACTGATAGCTTACTGATCAAGACTTGCCTCAAGACACTCCCTCGCTGCACCCAATAACTCAAAGTAAACAAGTCTTAAACTTTGCCCAATCCCAACCAAATCCCCATTTGTAAGACCTGTCTTACATCACACAGCCCAGGTCCTAAAACATCATACGTCCCTTGACTTGCACCTTCAGAAAAACTATTAAGACCGTCTAGCAGATTCTCCCTTTCTGAAGTAAATGAAATTAGCATTGCTTAATCAGTACGAATAAGCAGTGGTCTTTTGGGGGAATCAACAACCCACAAGTAAAATAACAACTCTTTTATCATTCATTTTATTTTCTTTTTCTTTTTTTCCATATGTTATATTATGAATTTGCTTTGGCAGAATGCTGAAGAATTATTTAGATTATGACATTTTAAATAAGTAGAAAGCATACATTCAAGAAAAATGAACTTGTCATTAACTAACCCAGAAAACAATATTCACTGTGGTTTGCACTGAGTATTAATTCTTAAATTACTTGCTATATAGGCCACTATAAAATATTTCTTTTAATAGTAGAGTGGGAATGGGGGACTTATTCATCCTGATGAGGAATTAAGGCCAATTGTGAACACAGATTTAAAACCTGCAGATTTACTTAGGCCTCCTTATAATCAGAAGGCTCAGAGCTTAAAAGAGTCCTTTATTTATTATGAATCTAAACTACAGCATCTATACTTATTAAAAGAAGTTAAAAGATCAATACATGATTTTATTGGACCAACACTCTACCTTCTGAGCTGTCTAATAAATTCATAATTGCAATAAATATTTAAAATTTTCCATTTGTGTATGTAAACAACTAGTTTTTAAAGTTGCAGAGATGTAAAAAATATATATATATCAATGCTGTAGTGGACATTTATAGATAAATTGATAAATTAAATAATTAATAAATCAATCTTTAAAACAATGTCAGAATGTATTAAAAAATGCCTTTCTGGGGCACCTGGGTGGCTCAGTCAGTTAAGTGTCAGACTCTTGATTTCAGGCCAGGTCTTGATCTCAGGGAGATCAAGCCCCAATTTAGGATCATGCTGAGTGTGGAGCCTGCTTAAGATTCTCTCTCCCTCTCCCTCTGCCCCTCCCCACCAGCTCATGCTCTCTCTTGCTCAATAAATAAATAAATAAATTTTTTAAAAATGCCTTCCATAACCAAAAGATTTTGATTAGTCAAATATGAATAAAACACATAGACTATAAAAAATGTAGACATTTTCAGTACTTTCTGGAAATTATTCTATTCTTTTGTTACTGATAAGAGAGATATATTATTGACAAACCTCATATGTCGCTGGACCAGGAGTAATCTCTTTGGAATCTTTAAAACGTTTTGATGCTTTAACAAATAAGGGTATGGAGCAAGATTTCCTTAAAACAGGGTCATATGTTGCAGGCCCTAAAAGAAAACAAATGTAGAAAATAATAAAGTATGTTAAAATTATTGATTTGGGTCACATTATTATTCTTAGATTTGTGCTCTTAATGTATAATTTTAGCATCAAACAATCTTGGACCCATTTTTTTTGAATGCTTAAAATCATTCAGGTTAGGGTTTTAAAATATAATAAGCACAAAAAAGTGACATTTGTCTATCTAATAATTAAATGTAATACAGAAGTATTTTCCCAAAAAAGAAAACAGTACCCTCCCAAGATACATATAGATCATGAAAAAAGACACCCAAGTTTTTTATTTCCTAAAAAGGCATTCATTCATAAATTCAGCAAAGATGTAGTGCTTGAAATGCATTTGGAAATATGAATAAGACTTAAAGAAGCAAAAAAGTAGTTGAATAGCATTCTGGGTGCTAAACATGATAGAAGCCAAGGTAGAAAGATGGAATTCACATGGAACGATTGGATGTAATGAACAAACTGGTTGAATGGACTAGGGCCTAACCCTAAATAAGGATTTTGTATTAGAGCCAATAGATTTCAAATTGTATTCTAAAGTGTCCTGAATTCCACAGAAGTGCCTAGGGAAAAATGTATAAGTAAAGCCCAAATAGGAGCCTGAATTATTTTCATTCAAAACAGCTTTAGATTTACTCTTCTTTGTTTGGGTCCTATATACATTTTTTTAACTAAAATTGTCTAATAATTTTTTAAAGCTTTTGGAGGGGCACCTGAGTAGCTCAGTCAGTTAAGCATCCGACTCTTGGTTTTGGCTCAGGTCATGATCTCATGGGTCCTGGGATAGAGTCCAGCAGGGGCAGGTAGTCTGCTCGAGATTCTCTCCCTCCGCCCCTCCCCCCACTCTTGCACACATGTGCACTCTCTCTAAAATAAACAAATCTTTAAAAATAAATAAATAAATAAATAAATAACAAAAAATCTTTTGGAAACTAATTCCACAGGTAGTGGGTAGCTCCTGAAGGTTTTACACTAAAGGAGATTCATGAAGAAAGAGGTAGTTTATGAAATAAACTTTGGCAGTACATTATAGGATGGGATGACTTGATGGTTTATTTTAGGGACACTAATAAGGAGTTTACTAACATTGCTAAGGGAAAGGAAGAACAACTCAGAATATTTTCTAAAAGATGAAATAAATATTTAATATGTATAGTGACTGGAAGAAAATAAAAATAAATAATGGCCAATAAAAAGGCAACACTGTGACAAAAATAAGAAAACACAGAAGAGATATTATTGAAGAGGAACATCGTGTGTTTGGTTTTGAACCAGTTTTTGTCTGAAAAGATGGCAGCATATCCAAATAGAAATGTTCAGAAGACAACTGGAAATACATAACTGGAGCTCATGAGAAAGTTGTTCTGGGGAAAAGGAAAGAAGTTATTCACATAAAGGTGATAGTTGAAGTTTCTTTAAGCAAAAGAACATGACAGAGAAAATTTAATAACTGAGGACTGAAACTTGGTGGTGCTGCGCATAGGAAGGGAGAGGGAAAGTCAAAGAAGGAAATAGTCTAGTGAGTAGAATACCGCTAGTACAACATCAAAGAGAGAAAACAGGGAGAGTGTTTTTTCTTTTCTCCATTCACATGTTAACCAATACTTATTGAGTATCTGTCACATGCCAGGCTTGTATTTCCAGAGAGTGCTTAGAGGTCTTACTATATCAAATGTTGCAAGAGGAGACATCACAGACAGGTCACCGTGGAGTGTGTGGAACAGGGATGATGAATGAAACTAAATTAGAGGGAGAGAGGAAGGAGAGAGAGTGTGGAGAGAAGAAGTGTGGAGAGAGGAAAGAACAACATGAGCGCAGAATATTGACAATGGACATAAACAGTGAAATAGTAGATATAAAGATGTAAGCAGAATACAAAAATTATGCCTCCATCTCCCTAGTATAAATGCAATTAAAAACTACCACTTTGAAGAATAGATCCCTGAAGATGTTTTCAAAACTAAAATATATCAGAATTGATAAATTCACATGAAACATTTTTAAGGCTTTAGCTTCATTAACATAAGATACTTCAACTTTTACAATAAAAGATGAGATTTGGCTCTATTTCAATCCTTCTAACGTCAATTGAATTAATAGGATAGATATACAAAATTATAAAGTCCTTGTGGGAAGCTGCTATGAACTGAATGTTTGTGCCCCCCCCCCACCAAATTCATATATTAAAACCCTAATCACCAATGTGATCATCATATTTGGAGATGAGGGCTTCAGAAGGTAAAGGGGGTGGGGGTACGTAGGTGGCTCAGTCCATTAAGACAGCTGCCTTTGGCTCAGGTCATGATCCCAGGGTCCTGGGATCAAGCCCTGCATCAGGCTCCCTGCTCAGTGGGGAGCCCACTTCTCCCTCTGCCCCTCCCCTCTCTGTTCTCTTTCTGGTTCTCTCTCAAATAAATAAAATCTTAAAAAAAAAAAGAAGGTAATTAGGTCAAAGAGTGGAGCCCCTCGCGATGGGATTATCGCCCTTACAGAAAGAGACATGAGAGAATATATTTTCATTCTCATTCTTTCTCTGCTGTGTATACAAATGTCTATCTGCAAGTCAGGAGGAAGGCCCTTCCTAATTCAAATGTCACTTTGGACATCTTGACTTTGGATTTCCCAGACTCCAGTAACTGTGAGAAATAAACTTACACTATTTAAGCTACCCTGTCTACAGCATTTTTGTTATAGCAGTCAGAATGGACTAAGAAGCTCAAGTGTCTTGATCTGCTAAAAGACAAAGTGTTGTAGCAAATGCCATCTTGCATGCATGACTTTGGAATAATATAATTTCTATTCATAGTGCAGAGAAACAATGTACATATACGTACATATCTTTACAAATAGATATATACAAACTAAACTACACATGGGAAAATGTATCAGTTACTGCAGTATGCAGAAAAGAACACAAACTTATCATCAGGAACTGGATGCATGATTCCACAGTCAATTAATTAAAAATTGTGACTTTAACCATAAAGATGTATAAAGGTTAATGCAACAGGTAAGGCTATTAACCAAACACTGTTATATCAGTAAATTTCATTTTCAACTATGAAATGAAATACAGTCTATTCCCTGTCCTTACTATCATGCTACAGCAACTGATAAATATTTACCTTCATGATTATAACTCATTAAAAGAAAAGAAAATATTCAAATGTAGTTTTAGTGGATTTTCTTTTATTGGAATTCCTTTGAGGAGCATTAAGTAAAGCAAAACTCTCAATATGCATCTTGTTTCATGTTAGTACTTAGTTTACTTTAGGCTACGGAGCATTAAAAAAAAACAGTTTTATTGTACTTGATCTTAAAATATATTTCCAATTACATATGTTACTGCTTATATAATACAGGTCAAAAATTTACATTGCTTCACCAGCTGTGATTCATGGATAAATTATGCAGAAATTATCTTCTATTTATTTACCAAAATGCTACATTTTAATCACAGGTCATGGAAGAAGAAAACTTCTCATTCCAAATCAAACGCCTATGGAAAGTCTGCCTGAATCACGACTATTATATAATGGGAATTCAAGAGCAGGTGATTCTTATAATTACATATTTTCCAGCCTATGCCAACCAACTCTCTATGAAATGTCAACCAATGCTCTAGGGCAAAAATAGGAGAGAACAGGAACAATGAATAATTTAAAATAAAAATCATGTTGGTACATTAGAGTGGACTCAGAAATAACTATTTCTATAAATAAAGCTACAAAACTTCAGATTAAAAAATGGCTGTCTTCATAACGAGCTTAAATTTATAAATTACGTAGTGAATTTTGCTTATGAATACCAAATCATTTTTTTTTATGTGAAGCTGAAAGAAAACTACTGAAAAGTAAATATCCCATGTGTGAGCATATCTTTAGGAATTAAAAAGCATCTAGGAAATTGTTCATTAAAATGGACCACATGGCTTTAAAATGTCATTTAGAGAGTTGAGTTTTTATGGAACACATTTTCTCATGCTGATTTTATTCTTCAGCTCTACGAATGAAATAATAGCTAAGACAAAACATTAGTACACAAGGAACTATTATCATCAATGTCAAAGCCACACTTAGGTTTAATGCTCTTCTCCTGCTTCTAAGACGTGAGGTAATGAAATGGCACTTCAGATTATGACCAAATAACTGTAGACTATTAAATTGAGCCTATAGGTGATGAGAAAAAACAGACAAGAGTCTCAATAATGCATAAACTTTTAACCAAAATTCCACATATGTTTTACCATCCTGTTAACGTTTCTGATCAAAAACAAAATGGGAATTACATGTTTTAAGAAATAAGATCTTAAATACTTGAGATTGATATCTTAAAATTACTATAGAGTATCTAAGAATTATTGCCAACTCAGTCCCTAAGACATGGTCTATTATAATGCACTCCAACCTAAGTAGACTGAGAATTGCATCAGTTGGAGTCTACCTAAATCATCCACCTGTTAAAACATGTGTTCCTAGCATTGAGTAAGGAATAGGGCCATCACTGTTATGACGTGGAAATACAAAATCAGATAGATTTGGCTTGACTAAAATATATCTTCAGACAGCAACGTCTGTTTATCCATGTACTTCTAAATAGATTCTAATGAAATTCTTACCAAAATGTGCATCCATAAGTCCTACCAAATGAAGTCTTTGAACTGATCCTGCTCTGATAAGTACATTATGCAAATTTGAATGACTTTCATTAGTCTTGTAAATCGAGAGATATAATACACTTTCTGTATGAATTTAGGAACAAACTGGAAGGAAGGATGATCGTCTTTCACCCACTACTACTTTGAGTAGGTAGTATATAAATATGTAACACATGAGTGATTTTTATTGATGAATGAACAAAGTAATCAAATAATCAATGAAATATGAAGTTGTTTTCAAGGTAAGTAAAATTCCTCACAACTGGCCTGGCAGAGTTGCAAATTTTCCTTTCATAACTGAATTTTGGTTTTTACATCCCGCTGTTCCTATTTAAATATTTGGAGCTAGAATGCCAAGAAAATTATCTAGGCAAAAAAGTAAAGTCTCAGCATATATTCCAAGTCTTCTTACATCCCCATCATTATTTTAACATTCAATTAAAGCTGAATTAGTAAGGTATTCCCTCTAAGACTGGCATTTATCTCTGAATATTATATGTAAAAATCATGACAATGCTATATCTTTGTAAAGCACATCAGGTCATAGATTAAGTGATTAGAGTTCTTTAAATATAAACACCAAATTTATTTTGAACATTTGATTAATATTAAGCAAGCTAAATTCTTTAAGAAAGATATAGAAAATAAATGATTTTTTTCAAAAATATTCAAACAGCTAATTTTTACCACTTTAAAATGTAACTATTTGCCATTTGCTTTAATTTACTAAAAATTGTTAGGCTCCTAATTGTGTTTAGATTTGAATTTTTCTCCGATTAGCTCTGCTATAATATAGCTAGACTCACAGAGTTTAGAGTTTTCTGGAAGAGGAGCCTACATGATAAATTTAGTGACAAGCCAATTAAACAAAGGTTAAGATGTTTATTTGCAACTTAAATGTGCAAATGTTTTACTTACATTGATCAGAGATTAAACAAAAACTATTAGGTTAACCATTGAATATCTTAGAAAGCTTCTTGCTCCTTTCAGTAAACTTAAATCTAGACCGAGATTTAAATCTAGACAAGATTTTTTTCCTTCACATTACAGGTTCTCTGCTCACTCTGCTCCTGTGATCATGTAATACAAATATTCTCTAACTATTGCCATAACTTCATGGAATAATATCAGGCTACTAGAATTCAGCAGAATTATTCCCTTGCAAGCCTTCCCATCAACTACCACTAGTTAATTTTAACCAAGACAAATAACAGTGGGATTTGTTTATATTAACAGTGTTTATTTTCAAATAGTAAATGGTTTCCTCATCCAGCTTTAATACCCACGACCCACGGGGCCTATTCATAGCCCTTTCATAGCTGTGGACATGTTTCTCCCCCGGCCTCTGGCTGAACTTATTATATGGCTTGAAATATCAAGACTAAAAAACAAAGAGGATCATATTCAGCACCATACAATTTAAATTAATCTTTCCCAAAGTGTAGTGCATGGACCATAGCCATCAGAATCACCCAGATTAGTGTCAGATTGTAGATTCCTTGGATTCATGCCAAAATAATAAATATATTCTCTGAAAGTGGAACCAAGAGAACAAAATTTTAACAAATCCCATTGCTTTAGACCTCTAAACCACAATTTAATACGTAGCAATTAGCAAATATATCTAAACATCAAAAATTTTTTCTCAAATAATCTCAAGAATTAGTTATCCAGAGGAAAAAACCTTCTGAAATTATGGATGAGACTATCATTTCTCCAGAATATATCTGAATCTCTTATGCCTCAGGGCCTACTTATGGTAGAGCTTCCATCAATGCTCACTGAGCTGAACCGAGCCAAACCAAAGAAAGAAGAGTCTGTTTTTGAGTCAACTAGAATCTATTCCTGTGACCTTAAGCATTTTAATTATTTTCTTTTCATTTTACTTTCTTTCCCAGTAATTGTCTATGCAAAAATGGATACCTTAAGATCTTATTTCTATTTACAATGTGAAAATGATATTTAGATGATATATCACATAAATGTCTGTAAATTATTTAGAATAATCATTGCCTGAGAGATGAGGAGACTGGCAGTGTTAAGATAGGAAGGAGACTTACTTTTTATTTTTTTTTTTGCACTGGAATCATCTTTATTTTTATTTATTTTTTTATTTTATTATGTTTTGTTAATCACCATACATTACATCATTAGTTTTTGATGTAGTGTTCCACGATTCATTGTTTGCCTATAACACCCAGTGCTCCATTCAATATGTGCCCTCTTTAATAGCCATCACCAGAAACTTGCTTTTTTTAAAAAAAGATTTTATTTATTTTTTTGACAGAGACAGAGAGAGAGCACAAGTAGGCAGAGTGGCAGGCAGAGGGAGAGGGAGAAGCAGGCTCTCCACCGAGCAGGGAGCCGGACATGGGGCTCGATCCCAGGACCCCAGGATCACGATCCGAGCAGAAGGCAGTTGCTTAACAGACTGAGCCACCCAGGCGCCCCCAGAGACTTACTTTTTTAATGTATATCTTTTAACACATTATGAATTCTGTTATGGCCATTTCACACAATTGCAATTTTGGGCCAAATGTGCAAAACTTACTTCATGATCATGGAAGATGAAATTTTGTGAAGTATAAGTATATTCACATCTCTATTTTATTTTAGTCTACTGTTTTCCAGAATAAGTAATTTTTTAAAGATTTTATTTATTTATTTGAAAGAGAGAGAGAGAGATTTAGAGAACGAGTAGGGGGCGGGGGAGAGGGAGAAGCAGACTCCTTGCAGAGCAGGCAGCCCGATGTGGGACTCAATCCCAGGACCCTAGGATCGTGACCTGAGCTGAAACCAAGAGTTGGATGCTTAACCTACTGAGCCACCCAGGCACCCCCAGAATAAATCTTAAACCAAAATTTAAATTCAAGATTTCTGTATACTAGCCATGTGACCTTCATAAATTCTCTAAAACTTGTTAAATTTTTGTTTTCTCCTGTGGAAAGGAGGACAAAGTGGCCCAGAAGAGTTCCTCAAAGCCACATGATGAGTAAGGACACATCATTCAACCACTTTAAATCCTTGGAACCTCCCTCAAAGAAAGGAAAATTAAACCATTTAAATTTTCCAGGAAACTGAGTTAATAGCTAAGCTATGACTGGCTCTATGATTTTAACAACTCTTTTCTACTTCACACTGCCTTCTTAATCTTTAGCTGTCTCTAGCATTTTCCAAAAATATCAAATTGGCCAAACAAATATCATCTTAGTTAAATGAGAATGTTATTCTTTCACGTGAACATGACATTTCTATAAAAGGTGAATAAGGTCTAGAAGATGGAATAAATTGGGGTCTATATGATAAATTTAGGGATTTTGTTCCTGGATTATTAATTCATTAGCATACCATAAGGATGTAATTTTGCTCTTACACCTATATTTTTAAATTTATAAGTACATACACATTTAAGGAAAACAAAAATATCACAATTCTAAAAATCAAATTGTCTTCAAATCTCCATATTGTCACATCACTAGCTGTCAAGGATGCCACATCCTGCTACTTTCGAAACCTGTTACAAACAAAAATTTTTAAAAAATCGAGAGTTAAATGCTGCTTTCCTAGAAACCAAACAGCCCTAAGTCCCATCTTTTGGTGAAGGCTGCCTCTCTGTGGCGGAATACAATGTGTCATGTTCTCTGAAGGACTTTTTCTCTCTTATTTTTTTTTAACTGGTAGAAAAGATCTGTATAATATTCAAAACAACATAGATTCAAATACAGCATCTTTACTATTTCTTTCAGAATGTTTTTGGCTTCAGGTTTGGAAAGGTCTTGGACCCCGAGGAACGACCTCACTCACCTAGGCAAGCATGTATAACAAGGGACGAAAATGGGATTTATGCAAGTAACAGAAATCAAGTAAAATAAAATTGCTCAAATAGAATGGTCATGTTTACAGTCTTTTTTGAAAGCTAAAGTCATTATTCACTTTACACTGAGTGACCTCTGCTGGTCAGAAAGACACACTTATTAATAGATATTGAACCTACCAGAAAGCAGCTGTTATCTTAATTTCCTGAAGGAATTACTTAAAAATACCACGTGTACCATAAGACGATGCCCCTTACTCACTTAAAGAACCATAATACAGAAACATATCCTATTTCAAACACTGAAAGTCAAGAAGCTAAATATCAAGTGGATATCTTTAAAAAGCACTGATTTAATTGTTCTTTCCTTACTAATGTCTACCGTGAGTTATAATGAAAGTAGGCTTAAAAGGCCTTCTTATTATATTTAGGGAGGACATATGTTCTATAATGAATTTTTTTTGAAGACTTGGTACTTTTAACCATATGATAACTGAAAAATTAGCATCTGTACATTTTTTTAACTGAAAGGAAGGAAATATTCTCTTAATCACAAGCATGCAACTTGTTATCTCAAAAACAAAGGATTTATTTAATTAAGCAATATTGTCACAGAAGTGGCATTTACCTTATCTAGAATGGAACATACTCCCTCATCAGAAACAGTAAAAACTAATTAGAAGAAGATACCCAGAGGGCCATAGTAAACATTTCAATAACCAATATCAAGTTGCTTTGTTGTTTTCATTTGAGCCATAGGTATACCAAAAAACATCATTGAGAAAACTGCAGATTCTTTTTTTTATTATTTTACTAGAGGTCTAAACCTTTGAAATGAAGTATACCAATAAAAACACCAAAGAAAGTTGCCTGCAAAAATTTTTGGTCAAGAAAATTATTATAATTCCTCATTGCTAATTATTGCAGTATCGTCTTCCCCTCTTCTTCTTCTTTTCTTTTTTTATTTGTTTAACAATGTCCAGAGGGAGAAAAAGAAACATATTTGGTCTCTGCTTCTGCAAATACTGAAACCTATTTATATGCAAATGAGCTATCCATTATTAGTATGAGAAGAGACTTGTGCATAAAGGGAGAAATAAATTATCACTAGAAACCATTAATGAAATCTATTTCAAAACATAACATTTTATAAGAGCCCTCATTCATGTAATATTTGTTTAAGCCTCGAGGGGAAATAGTGAGTTCTACACTTAGATGAAACTTGATACTACATTATTTCCCATGCCAATTTGTTTTGTAAAATGCATTTATTCTTTCCTTAGAAATGACTTGATAATTGTAACTCCAATGAGTCTTTTTAAGAGAACTTTATCATTGAAATCAGAGTCCTGTGTTTTTGTCATGTAATTGCCAAACTTTCTAGGAGAGTTTATTTTTGCTCTGTTACAATAATTGTTATTCCCTGAAATTTAAAAACATTAACATTCATTTTTATACTCTTATGGTAGTAACATAAAAATAAATGAGTTTTAAGAAGAAGGAATATGAGTCTTTCTGGAATAAGTTGAATTTCTATAGAGAAGAATAAAATAAACAATAATCAATGCCGACTACAAAATAATTTCATATGCTTTGCCCAATTTCTCTTTGGGTTTCTTGTTTTGTTTATTTTTTTACATAAACTTTAGTGTGTTTATCAATTTCTTCAAAAAGTCCAACTGGAATATCAGTGGTATTATGTTAATAGATTAAAATAGGGAAAAGTGGTATCTTCCTTATATAAAATCATCCCATTAACGAACCTTAGAATTAGTTCCTCATTTATTCAGACCATTATCTCTGTCCATTATTAGAATTTAAAAATTCTCTTTATGGAAAACTTTTGTCTTCTTAGTTAATTCCTAGACACTCCATTCCTTTTGGGAGTTGTACTTACTTTTATTATTTTTTTATACATGATCACTGCTAGTATAGAGAAATGTTACAGATTCTGTATGTCATTTTTTTTAAAGATTTTATTTATTTATTTGACAGAGAGACACACACAGTGAAGGAGGGAACACAAGCAGGGGGAGTGGGAGAGGGAGAGGCAGGCTTCCCGCTGAGCAAGGAGTCCAATGGGGGGCTCGATCCCAGGACCCCGGGACCATGACCTGAGCCAAAGGCAGACGCTTAATGACGGAGCTACCCAGGCGCCCCTCTGTATGTCATTCTTATATGTAGCAAGTATGCTAAAATTTCTTATTAGTTTTAGTAGTTCCTGGATTTTCAAAAGTTGTTTTGCTCTATGTTGCTCTAATCTGAAATTAAAGATAATTTTTTTAGCTGCTGATTTATTTTATTATTTTTTTATTTTATTATGTTATGTTAATCACCACCATACATTACAGATAATTTTATCTCTTTTAATCCTTGTAGTTCTTCTGTCCTTAGGTATTGGCACGAACCACCTACTTTGTTAAGAAAGTATGGTAATAGTGGCTATCCTTCCTTGTCTTCCTTCCTTCCTTCCTTCCTTCCTTTAAAAATAACATTTACTGTGGGTTTTAATCGCATAACCTTTATCAAATTACTTACTTGTTTTGATAGTAGTCTGAGTTTTTGTTTTTTAAGCACAAATAGGTATTATTTCTATAGCTCTTTATTAAAGTATTTTTAAATTTTTTTAAAGATTTTATTTATTTATTTATTTATTTATTTATTTATTTGAGAGAGAGAGCACAAGCAGAGTAGGGGGAGGTCAGAGGGAGAGGGAGAAGCAGACTCCCCACTGAGCAGGGAGACCGAAGTGGGGCTCCATCCCAGAATGCTGGGATCATGACCTGACTCAAAGGCAGATGCTTAACCCACTGAGCCACCCAGGTGCCCATAAAGTGTTTTTTAAATGGTATAGTACAGAAAAACGGAAACACTTTGGAATGCACTGCTACCAAAACTCTTCTTATCTCTGGCCTTTTTGATTTACCTTGGCTATTAGATGACTAAGCGGTTTAAGATGCAGTGTTCTGCCCATCACCCTCTACCATGCCTCATGCTGGCATTTAAGAGAAAAGAGCACACAGAAGTGAGGGTGAGGTACTCGAGAGAGAGGGAAGTTAGCTGTTCTATTTATTCATCCTAAACCAAAGCCCACTATTCAACATATCACTGCCCTCAACAAACAAGACAAAGTTTCAAATCAGAAATGTTGTTAAAAGAGAGAATAGTACTACTTATATTGCTGCATCCAAAGAGTACTCCAAATAGATAGTCTTTTTTTTGTTTGTTTTACACGAACAGACTGCAAAGTCCACCAGGCATATGACAGGAGCTAGCAGCATGAAAGACAAAGACCAAAATAAATTTAAAAGCTGACCCTAGAGGAGAGAGAGATTCTTTAGGGAAAAAATATAACTTTAAAAATTAAATAAATAATATAAAATACATTTACAATAATATTGCATCTATAAAACAAAAAACAGAGAACAAGAATGTATTCAAGAGCACAAAACTGTTACTATAGAAAACTTAATGAGATGAGAAAAATAGCCAAAGGGGGAGGGGGGAAACACTTTGCAGAAGTTAAAGCAAAAGGAGAAAGAGAGAGAGAATATGATAGAAAAGTAAAGAGACATTAAAAAAAAAAAATCTGGTAGGTCCAAATCCAGAGTTTCCAGAAAGAGAAAATAGAAAACACTGGAGATAAAAAAAATAAAAAATAAATCCTAAATGTTTCAACAGAAAAGAAGACAGAAGGCAAGCCCCCCTACAAAGGAAAAAAAAATTCAAAATGCTATCTTACTTTATTTGTATCAACAAAACTGGATATTAGAAGACAATGAAGCAAAATAAGACAATGTATGAGAAAATTGAAGATGTTTTGAAATATAAAGTCCTGCCACCATTTCAGTAAAATGAAAGTCCAGGACTAATATACACCAGTCTTTTAGGAAAACCAATGCACGCAAAAAAGAGATCAATAGAGCTAAAATAAAGAGGGCCACCCGTTTAAAAAGAAAAGAAAAGAAAAAGAAAAAGTGTGATTGAAACTTTGGATAAAATAATAACCAACACAAGAAAAAAGAAAGATAATTTGTATGATTCCACTTATATGAGGTACCCAGAGTAGTCAAATTCATAGAGAAAGAAAGTAAAATGGTGCTTGCCAGGCGCTGGAGGGGAAGCTGTTGTTTAATGCAGGGAGTTTTAAGTTTTGCAAGATGAAAAGAGTTGTGTGGATGGATGGTGGTGATGGCCGCACAACAATGTAAATGCACTTAGTACCACTGAACTGTACACTTAAAAATGGTTACAATGGTAAGTTTTATGTTATGTGTATTTCACCACAATTTTTTAAAAGATAATTTCAGATAACTATATAAGAAAGCTACAGTATAAATATGAAGCTAATCAAAATGTGGAAAAATTTAAACAACTAATGGAATGTAAAAGAGAGACTCCATATTACTTTTATGAGAAGAATATTCTAGTTTGAAAAGCGATCGTGGCATTGGAACCACAGAAAGAAAATTAATCCTTGCATTTCACTTGTTTCACTGCTGAGTAATTTAAAAAGTAGAGGGTGATAGGCAGAACACTGCAAAGATAAATGAACAGGGAACAGACAAGAAGAGTTTTGCAAGCAGTGCATTCTAAGGTGTTTTCATTTTTGTGTACTGTAGTGTTTAAAAAGTACTTTAATAGAGAGCTGAAGAATTAATATCTTAATTAAATTTTTCTATTTGTGCTTAAAAACCAAAAACTTAGAAGACTATCAATACAAGTAAGCTCTTTAACTTGATAGAGGTTATAAACCTAACAGTTTGTCTTTGATAAAGGGAAAGAATGAGTCAAAATCTATTTGCTTTTCTCTAAGCTTTTCTATATAATTTTGCTATCATGTGCATGTATTATACATATCAAGTGTGTATATACATACACAAGTGTGTATACACATACACATACACATGGCTTCTGTAGCTTTTGTTTATAGAACTGTTTTTCAGCATAGAAACAAAATTCTGAAAAGAAGGGAGATACACTTCAGACTGAAATATCTGAGTTTTTATATTTAAAATTCACCAAGTCATCAGAAGGAAAAGACACATATGAAAAATACATAGTTATCTATACTTTGGTTTCTACAGCAAAATACCACTGAAAGGTAAAATTGTATAAATAAATATATTAGGCATATACTATGTGTGTTTATATCTTTACATATTAATGAATTTTACTTGCTAGCACACATATAAAGTATTCCTTGGTCAAATAAATTTGAAGTAACTTGAATTGAACAAAGTTAAAAGTTTTCTTTATTGCAGGTCATGACAGAGTCTGTAATGTTCTAATTCATACATAACAAAAGATCAATACAATGTGTGCATTTTCCACCACATATGTTTGCTCATGACTTCCCTTTTCCTCCTACAATTTTCTTATAGAGCTAATGTTTGCAAAACATATTTAGAAAAATTTTAATTTCTAGGAAGCCACTTTGGTCCCCCAATTTCTAGCATCATTTTAAATGTACTAATTCTGAAATTGTAATTTAAATCTTAGCTATAGTGTTGGTTAAAAGCACAAATCAAAGCAGAGACAAAATTACAGTAAGACATTTTTTCTATTGTTATTACAAATTCAAAGTAAATTATGGTTAAATAGCTCACATTTAAAAGCCATGTATATCATCTTTAGTTTTGGATATTATGGAACTGTATTCCTCAGTTTGCATAATCAGTCATCTTTAACAATGCATAGTATTACCTAGCCAGACAATAACTTCATCAGTTTCAGCATGTAATATCTTCAGATAACCACAGAGTATGAAACCAAAGAATTCCATCAGTAGTGAATGGCATTCTCTATAATTGGCCACAGCTGCAAGAAACTTACTCATTTATATTCTCTTCAATCTCTCTATTCTCTAATCAAAAAAAAAAAAAGACCTTAGGATAATAGCTATAGTCTATCTGAAATTTGTACAATAGAATTATTATATGGTATAACAAAACCAAAGATGAATACTGAGAAAATTGAGCTACTTTGAGGTCAAGAAGTTTATTTATTTATAAATATTGGTTTAAAAATGGCCTTCCATTCCATCAATGATATCTTTAATTAGTATTTTTTAAATTTCATAGAAAGAAAAAAAAACTCACTGAAATAGGAGGTAGAAATTGTTTGCTTTTAGGTTCAAGAAATCTACGTGTAGAAGTAATCTTCCAAGTTGCTATTATCTTGACAATAGATGTCCAGAATAATTTATTCATGATCCTCTCAGAGCCAAAGTCAGGCTCTAACCTTGGTGAAAGCCTTACTTGGCCCAAGAAACAGAGTCACTTTAAAATCTGAGCATACCTGTTGAAGCAGCCACCCAGAACTGAGGGGGGAAAAAAGCTGCATGAGAGAAAAGCTCAGTTGGAGTTATACAACCTGTTTGACCAAATTGAGCAAATTTCTCAGCAGACCCTATGGAAAGATTACAGCACAGTTAGGCAACAGAAAAACATCCAAAAACTAACCAAGAAAAGAAAAAATACTTTATCCCTGTAAATATCTTCTGGAGAACTTATTAAAGAAACCTGTTGAGGGTGTGTGTGTGTGTGTGTGTGTGTGTGTGACAGAAAAAGAGAGACAGAAGACAGAATTCTTAGGCCCAACTGAGGAAAGAGAAAATAGTGCATAATTTTAGATCTTAAAATCTTCATCTAATTTCTAAGGACTTGTGCCTTTAACTAATTTCTGGAAAGAAAGCACCTGTTACCAAGAGTCAGAGGACGATCTGATGGATGCTGGTAGATGATGGGGAAGAATATATTATATGACGTTGATTACTTTTCAAAGTTGGAGAATGGAATATAACTTGTGTCACTATAGCTCCTTTTATTTTGATGAAGCTACCTATATGGGTGAGTCAGCTGGAACTTCAGTATTAGATTAATTTTATCAACCATTATTGAAATAGAAATGTGTCAGAAACTGATATTAGATATGTTCTGTGTGATAATACTGTGACTTTACAAACTCCAACTTTTGGGGGGAAAGTCCTTTCCTTTCCTATATAACCAGGAGCCTGAAACACTGAACAAGGTGTGTGAGATGAACTGGAACTAGTCCACAGATGGAAGACTCAAAACCAGGCTGCCTCCAACATAATAAACCCTCTTAAGGAGTATAGCAGAGAAGGAATCTAGGTAAAAGGTCACAGGAAAAATACTAAAGAAACCAGACAAGACTGATAAGATTCATCACAAATGTCCAGAAACATATCCTTCATACTGTCGATTCGTTTTAAAGTAGCTTTTTGTTTCAGGCACAGATTGAAAGAGAGATAGTAAGAAAAGCTACCCAATTTTTTTTTTTATAAAAGTAGAGTATTGTTTTGTTTCTTTTTAAGGCATAAAGTACAGAGAATCAAGAGCTAAAAATTACATTTTGATTACATTATGAACAATAACCATTCTTTTAGATTGATGTTGCCCAAAAGTTTACTTATTATCCTCTGCCTAGAATTGTGCAATTGCACAAAGTGGTTATTTTTGAGATCAGATGAAATACACTCAGTTCCAAGCTTTAGAGAAATGTTTACATCTTGACTATTGGCTTGTTTACATTGACTTAATCTTATTTATACAACCAAGGAAATCTAAATTTTAAATCATTATTTTGGAAGACTATGATAAACCAAAGATATGATCATTTGTTTCCAAACTACTCAGAGCTTGAATCACCTATTAATAGTTGATCTTTGATTTTATATTGTGGAAGGCTAAACCGTAGAAACCAAAGTTAAGGAAGATTCTCATTATCTTAAATCTTCTGTTCAATAAGGTACTAATTCATTTAGCATCTTGGTGCTACAGGGGATACAAAGAGGAAAAATAACAAAGTCCTACCTCAAGGAAATACCAGTAGAGTGGCAAGGGGAAATGAGACAAATGCATATATGCCTATACTGTAAGATAGAATAAGAATAGTACTATTAGTTCTATGGGGCTCTAAAAGAGAGAAATTTCATCTGGTTGGCAGAATCAGAAAAGATTTTATAAAAGAGAACATTTGAGATAGGCCTAGAAAATGAGTAGAATTTTGTTAAGCAGGTACAAACTATTCCCAGGTGAAGGAAACAACATACACAATTTCTTTATATAACAGATCATGAGGCATGGTTTGGAAATTGAATAGTGTAATTTCATTAGATGATACAATAGAAGACTATGTGGGGGGGGTAGAGAATGGAGAAGATTAGAATGGAAAGTTTGCGGCCAAAATATATAAGCTGAAGTCTTTGCACCTATATAGTAGTCAACAGTTAGCCATGAAATGTTGGTAAGCTTGGAAATGGTAGGACCAGAACTGTGTTTCAGAAGACCCTTGAACCACTCATCTTCCCATATATACAAGAATAATGAAATGACTTCTTAGATGGTATTCTTTTTTTTTCTTTTTCTACAACATTATTTTCTATACAGTATACTAAACAACTTATCTATTCTACTCAGGATATATAGTATGTACTATTCCAAATAGAGTAGAATAAACCCCTAGGTAATTACTGTGTAGCCTTATCTTGATATCAAACAGCTCTTTAATTGTTGGAGGATGGGGGAGTGGAGTAGAGAAAGCAATATTGTCTCCTTATTCATATATATTAAATTTCCACAAATATTTTTTTAACTTTATTAAACATTTACCAAAATAGTTCATTTTTAAATTTTATAATAGTTTTCTTGTTTGAGCTGATTATTACTATGTTCAGAAAATTAAATAAAATTATAAGGGTTCAAATGGAAGACTCCAATAAATTCCTTTTTCTACTTTACCATCTGTTTTTCACATAAAGAGCAATATAATGCTTTTAAAATATTACTCCAATTACCAATGAAATTTCTATTTTTCTTAGGTAATGCTGAGTTGATACTTCCAGAAATAGTTCCTTATAAAATCATCTATTCACTTAATCTAAAAAACAAGCTACCAAGCAACGGTTTAAGAACAGCTTTAAGAAATGTACTTACAATATGGTATAATTTATGAACTTATATTGACACTTCAGAACTAGGGCCTATGCCAGAACTGCTTTCAGTCAAATTTAAGTCATCCTTACCTGATCTTTCAGAGCCCTCTGCACAAAAATAAGAATAAAATTGTATAGAAAAGTGTTCTTAATTGGTCCAATACATCAAATTCACATCAATAAAGAGCAATTATGGCATATTTAATTTTATTCCTTTTTAAATCAATCTATAAAATTATGTGTTAATCTCTGTACAAAAGATATTTTAAAAAACCAAAGTTTTTTTCTTCTTCATTTTCCCTTTAGTCAATTGATTTCATAAAACCATCTCATATATTCACAAGGCCATTAAACTATGCTACAATTATAAATACCATAGCTTGATATATCTCATTAAACACTTTTACCATGAAAGATTTTTAGTAAAATTAAGATTGTCATAAATAAAATGTCAGAAAAGCTGTTATCTTAATATCTATGGGAAAACACAATGTCTTCTATTAGAACTTAGCAAAAACTTGAATGAATAAAATGTTTTATGCTGATTTATACAGAACTATATTGTTCAGTGAACCTAGATTAAAAGCAGCATGACAACTTGGGAAAAGCTCATACTGTATGTGCATATGATTTTATCTTTACAAAATATTTCCTAGTCAATTAAATAGCAGTTAAGAGTGACAAAATGAAGGTTCTCAAAATTACATTGCAATTCAATACTTGTTTGAAAAATAAAGAGTTAATCTTAACATCTGGATTTCTAATCCTCTATAGAAAATGTAGTATGAGAAGATGACAGTTATTTGAGATAATTTATCTTTTGAGTTTATGTACCTCATTTTTTTCTCTAAAAGTTCTTGGATGTTCTGTCCATATCTACATAATGTTTTAACCTTTACATCAGGTTTAGTTTTCTTTATAAAGAGGGTCATTTGATAATGACAGATGAAGTGTGGTTGAATAAAAAGTTATGAAACAGATACACTCATGAGAATTACAGACAGTACCAAAAATTTATTGTTGAGCTTTCAATATATTGTTACAATGTATACACATAAAACCATATCAATTTGTATCTCTAGCTTACTAAATTAAAGGCCACCGTAAGTTTTCAAGCAATGCTATAATAACTGGGCCGAAATGATATTCATACTTTAATCCATAGATTTTAAAGCTAAAAGTACTAAAAAATTGTTTCAGGCTTTACCCAATGGAATTCCTTCTGCAATATACTTGCAATGTGACTATCCAACTTAGCTGAACTTCTCCAGCAAGTTTTCTTACTGACAGAAACAGGAAGAACAAAACTTTATCCATAAAGAAAACTACTGGGAAGTAGCTTTATTTCAGCCTATAGCACATACAAAAGACCAAAGTGCTGGCTCATGTTTGTGCTAGGATTTAGCAGATAGTGGATAATATGGTAAGATAAAATCACGCTCAAAATCTCGTCAGCTAAATTTTAAAGCTATCAATGACTAGTAGTGGGATGAAAGAAAGGTTTTAAAGAGCTTAAACAAATTACACTGACAGCATTGGTGTCACCCTTTTTTAACTTTTGTTTACCTAGTGTGGCACAGGGCACAGCAGACTCAACTCTTTGTGCCCTTCTAAGATACCTCACAAATTATCACAGTAATAGAGAACTCATAAGCTCCTAAAATACCTTATTTCATTTTCTGTTTACTGTGTCTACTGGAACTTTTATCCCTGTTATTTATAAACAACCACTTACCTCTAACTGTATGAGATTGCCTGGTCTTGAGACACACATAACATATTTGCCAGCATGCTTTGGGCACTTGCATACGCCAGCCATTAAACTAAGGACTACTTTCGTCAATTAGGAATGATTTTGTCCACAAGTAACAGAAAAACTCATCTAGTGGCTTAAACAAATGTATAATTATTTCTTTTAAATAATAAGAAGTCTTGAGTCAGATGGCTTCCAGGGATGGTTCAACTGCTCAACAAGATCAGAGTAGGTGTGTAAATGATTCGATCAGTTCTTCTCTCATGCTGGTAAGAGAGCTGCCACCCTTAGTTCCCACATCTATCTCTCATTTCATCCTTCCCCTCTCTTCCCCTCACTCATTTCAGTCATAACTGACCTCTTTATTTGGCACATTCCCATGCCAGGGTCTCTGCACTGGCTGCTCCCTCTGCCGGAATACTCTTTCCCTCCTTATTCACATTGTCCTACTTTTTTCAGATTTCTGCTTGAAAGTGACTCAGCAAAGACTATCGTGATCACTTAATATTTGCACCCACTGACCTCCCAGCATTTTCAGTGCTTTTACCTTCTTATTTCTTATAGCATTTACCATCTTCTGAGGCTATATATTTATTTTTTAATGTTTCTCTTCCCAGCAAGTTCCATGAGATAAGGGCTTTTTATATGTTTTATACACTGATATGTCCCCTGTACCTAGAACAGTGTCTGTCTCATAGTAGGCACTCAACAAATATATGTTAATACATGAATGAATTTATTTTTAAGTCAGTAAAAATGGGGAAAAGATAGCATGAACAATCTGTTTTTGTATAAAAAACAACACCTTTTATAGAAATACCCCCAAAAAACTTCTTAGGTTTCATTGTCCAAACAGGATTATATAATCAACCATAGCTGAAAGAAAGGATGGAAAAGAAGGTGGTTAGCTTTTCCCGGACAGAGAAAAAGATAAGGGGGGTGGGAGCGGGAATGAGGTGTGATGTTAGCCAACCAACAGCCTCCCACGCACTGTAATACATCATTTCAGCTAAGCTTCAAAACCTCATAGTAGGTACTTGTAGTACATCCATTTATCGAATGAGTAATTCAAAAGATTATTAAGCTACTTGCTCAAGGTCCCGCAGCTATTAAGAGTGGTAATGCTGGAGTTTTAATCCATGCTGCCAAATCCCTAACTCTCCCTCTCTCTTTTTGTAGTTTCAAGTTTTTATTTAAATTTTGATTAGTTAACATAGTAGTGTAATATTAGTTTCAGGAGTAGAATTCAGTGATTCATCACTTACATATAATATCCACTGCTCATCACAAGTGCCCTTCTTAATACCCATCACCCATTTAGCCCGTCCCTCACCCACCTCCCCCCCAGCAGCCCTGTTTGTCCTCTACAGTTAAAAGTCTCTAATGTCTTGCCTTCCTCTTTTTTTCTTTCCCTTTCCCCTATGTTCATCTGTTTTGTTTCTTAAATTCCACATATATGTGAAATCATATGGTATCTGTCTTCCTCTAACTGACTTATTTCACTTAGTATAATACATTCTAGCTCCATCATGTTGTCGCAAATGGCAAGATTGCACTCTTTTTGATGGCTGAGTAATATTCTATTCTGTATAAATACCACATCTTCTTTAGCCGTTAATCAGCCAATATATACTTGGGCTCTTTCCATAGTTCAGCTATTGTTGATAATGCTGCTATAAACATCGGGGCGCATGTATCCCTTCAAATCAGTATTTTTTGTATCCTTTGGGTAAATACCTAGTAGTGTAACTGCTGGGTCATACTATTTTTAACTTTTGGAGGAAGCTCCATAATGATTTGCACAGTGGCTGCATCAGTTTCCCTATCTACCAACAGTGTTAAGAGGGTTCTCCCTTTTTCTGCATCCTTGCCAACATCTGCTGTTTCCTGAGTTTTTAATTTTAGCCATTCTGACAGTTGTGAGGCGATATCTCACTGTAGTATTGATTTGCATTTCCCTGATGATAAGTGATGTTGAGCATCTTTTCATGTGTCTGTTGGCCATCTGGATTGGATGTCTTCTTTGGAAAAATATCTATTCATGTCTTCTGCCCATTTCTTAACTGGATTATCTGTTTTTTGGGGTGTTGAGTTTGATACATTCTTTATGGATTTTGGATAATAACCCTTCATCAGATATGACATTTGCAAATATCTCCTACCATTCCACTGGTTGCCTTTTAGTTTTGTTGATTGTTTACTTTGCTGTGCAGAAGTTTTTATCTTGATGAAGTCCCAATAGTTCATTTTTGCTTCTGTTCCCCTTGCCTCTGGAGACATGTCTAGTAAGAAGTTGCTATGGCCAGTGTCTTCAAAGAGGTTGCTGCTTGTGTCCTCCTCTAGGATTTTAATGGTTTCCTGTCTCACATTTAGGTCTTTCATTCCTATATTTGTTCAATGTCATATAAGGGCATGATGTTTGGAGCTCCTGCAGCCTCATGCTACCATGAAGTACAAGATTTCTGAGATTCATAGATCAGAAAGAAGGAAAGCACCTGCATCCTTGATTCTTGTTGAATTACCTGAAACTGGAAGCACAAATCTAGAGTATTACTATTATGGGGGAAGATAAACTCTCAATAAATATGAAATGTTAAAATATGTCTCATAGTTTTAATGTGAATGCTATTATTTGGTCATTGTTCATACAATTCAATGAAAAGGAAAGTTATGAAAGTGCACTAAGGATGTCAGCTATTAGAATTATACATTAGAAAGAATAGAAAGTTTAGTGCATTGAAAGGAAACTGAATTGCTCAGTGACTTATAATACTAACTAAAGCTTTCCTTACAAGACTAATTGGTGAAAAATTCTCATTATAAAAGTCAGAAAACAAAAAGGAGGGATGGGGGAAGGATATATTATTTTCCTGATCACATAGATCAAGGGTCAACAAGCTTTTTTTTGTAAAAGCCTCGAGATTAATTAATGATCTCTGTTGTAGCTAGTCAACTCAGCCATTGCAACATAAAAGCAGCTATAGACAACTTGTAAACAAATGAGGATGACTGCGTTCCAATAAAAGTTTTATTTATGTAAACTGAGATTTGGATTTCATATAATTTGGCACAAAATGGTGTTCTGATTTTGAGTTTTTTTTCTTTTTCAAATATCTAAAAATGCAAATGACTTTAAGCTCATGGTCATACAAAAATAGCTGGATTTCATTTGTATGCCTTAGTTTGCCAAACCCTGAAATAAGAAAAAGAATTCTAATAGTCTAGGGGTGCCTGGGTGGTTCAGTTGTTAAGTGTCTGCCTTTGGCTCAGGTCATGATCCTGGGGTCCTGGTATCGAGCCCTGCATCTGGCTTTCTGCTCAGCAGGAAGCCTGCTTCTCCCTCTCCCACTCACCCTGCTTGTGTTCCCTCTCTTGCCATCTCTCTCTCTCTGTCAAAAAAAAAAAAAAAAAAAAAAAAGAATTCTAAGAGTCTAATTTGTTTCTACTCCCTCACTAATGCAAAAACAAGTCAAATTCCATATATCCCCAGGGCTCTGGGAAATTCTATTTTGGGTGTCTATTCTGTTCTCCAGGGAACTATCTTATATTAAGGACGGCATGTGATCTGATGAGCACTGGGTGTTATATGCAACTGATAAATTATTGAACACTACATCTGAAACTAATGATGTACTATATGTTGGTTAATTGAATTTAAATTTAAAAAAAATGAAGCAGTTACCAATTAGCTGCCAGAAGATTGCTTACAAGGGACTTCAAATCAATGTGTACATCAAACAATATCTATGAACAGAAAAATAAAATGATTCACACAATCACATAAAAAAATCAAGAATGTTCCATCATTTTTACCACTACTAATTTTTTCTTGCTTTACTCAAACCTAAAAATTTGGAAGGTTTAGGCCATAATAATGCTGGAGAGATAAGCACTTTACCCTTTATGTATTTATTTATTATACTGGTTACAGAATACAAATTCCCACTATTTCTTCTTATTCAGTATCACTACATGAGCGGTTCCTATTCATCCATTATTCATCATTTATTATGTGTCTTTTGCAAACTAACATAGTAGTAAAAATATCTATGTCAAAGGAGTAATAGCAATATCATAAGAATTTACCACTTAAATTTATATAAATGTATTTTATTATTTCACTGATGTACAGGTAAGCCAAAGTAAAAACCCTTTAGGGTGATTTATTTTAGACAGCATGACCATCCATCTCAGTTAGCCTAGAACAGTGTCAGATTAGCACAGTGCCAGATTAGTACATTTGTCCTGTGTGTAATTATTCACAGTGGCCTATTTCATTCTGAAAAGTGTATCCATGTGGAAAATAAATTATATGGTTTCTATAACTTTAGGAAATACATAAGCCTGTTTTGTAGTCTATATCTGATAATTCTATTTTCAAAAATTCTTGGAAGATGTCTAATTCTGATGTTTATTTCTTCTCCAAAAGTGATATTTATTTGTGCAATTTTTAATTGTGGATTGTGAACTCATGTTCAGCAGGGTTTATTTCTGAGAATCTTGCGAGGACTAGGATAGAGATTTTTGCTTCTGCCAACCACCCTATGGATGGTACCTCCATAAGACTACTTTTTATATGTTACTATCTCAGGTTGAGGTCTTCCAAAATCATCAAAGTAGTATAATGCAAATGCTAAACTTAAGTGAGTACAGATTTATGATTATGAATTCTCAGGGAAGAACTTCTTACATTCAGACCAAAACAAAATGCTTTCTTCTTTTTTTAAGATTTTATTTATTTATTTGAGAGAGAGAGAGAGAGAAAGTGAGTACAAGCCAGAGGGGAGGGGCAGACAGAGAGGAAGAAGCAGACTCCCCTCTAAGCCGGGAGCCCTGGGATCATGACCTGAGCTGAAGGCAGACCCTTAACCAACTGATCCACTGAGGCGTCCCAACAAAATGTTTTCTTTTTTTTTTTAAAGATTTTATTTATTTATTCATGAGAGACAGAGAGAGGGAGAGAGAGCGAGAGAGAGAGGCAGAGGGAGAAGCAGGCTCCCAAGGAGCAGAGAGCCCGATGCGGGACTCTGTCCCAGGACTCCGGGATCATGACCTGAGCTGAAGGCAGACGCTTAACCATCTGAGCCACCCAGGCACCCCCAACAAAATGTTTTCTTACGGGTTTTTTGTTTGTTTGTTTGGCTGATATATTTTTTTCCTAGCCCAACTGATAGTGTAGCCCTTAGAAAATCCTGGCTTTGGAGCACCTGGGTGGCTCAGTCCATTAAGCATCTGCCTTCATAAGAAAGATGAAACATAAGAAAAAGAACATCACCTTTATATAAAAGACTGCTAGGAACTTAAAATTGTAAGTTCAGAGCAGCATTTCAGGTGCTGACACCTTAAACATATAAACCTTATTATTTGAAGAAATTAGCTGAAAATAGAGACACAGAGTAGCCTCCTAAGGCAAGAGATATTTCATTAATAAAATTATTGTACAGATTAAATAATTTATGTAAATTCTAAGCATGGTGCTCTGTAGACTCCAAATAATAATCACAGTTACTTTCTCTAGTCCTTTCCCTACTTCCACAAGAATATTATACTGCAAGATGCTGTAAGACAAGAACTTTATAAAATAGAATTCTCAAATATAAACTACCATGCAGGAAAGGATTAACTCAGCAGGCCTTAGTTGCTCAAACCTGCACATTTCCAAGAAACGCCTGTCTTATGTAAATGACCCCAACTAAAAACTCTGGACACCAATGCTCAGGTGAGTTTCCTTGGCTGACCACAGTTTTTCACATGCTATCATACCCGACTCAGGGGAAATTAGGTGATTCCATGCAATTCCACTGGGATAGGATACCTGAAACCTTGTGCCTAGTTTCTCCCGGACTCCATCTCATGTTTCTTTGCCTTTGCTGACTTTATTCTGTATTGTTTCATTGTAATAAATAGTAATTATATGTATAACAGTTTTTCTGATTCTTGGGAGATCTTCTAGTGAGTCATCAACATTGTGAGTGATCTCAAGGATCTCTAACGCAACTACAAAATAGTCTCATATGTTTCTTAAAGTTATGATGACCATGCAGCTCATTTTCCAAATGGATATATTTTTCAGAGTGAAACAAGGCACGATTAACAGCTACACATAGTGCAAAATGGAGGATGAGGGTCAAATCAAGCATTTTTTTAAAGATTGTATTTATTTATTTGAGAGAGAGTGCACATGAGCGGGGGGGAGCAGACAGAGAAGAAGAAGCAGACTCCCCAGTGAATAGGGAGCCCAATGCGGGGCTCGATCCCAGGACCCTAAGACCATGACATGAGCCGAAGGCAGACACCTAACTAACTGAACTACCTAGGTGCCCCACGCACATTTCTATTAAGAACTTTTTATCATAAGTGAAAACAGAGAAAAAAATTCAGTAGGGAATTAGATAACTTGAGGAGAGAGTCAAACTTTGAAGGGCCACTGTGAAGAGTACTCATTGAGTCAAATACATAAACTCAACTGAAATGCCAAAGAGCAGTCAAGACTTAATTGTATTTATGATCATCAGTTTGGAGTGGGTCACACATGCCCAATAAAGGGAAATTTATTCCAGAGGTCCTCTTTGGTAAAACAACAACAACAACAGCAACAACAACAAAACAAAACAAAGAAAAGGAAAACATCATGAGAATGACTGAATTCTCAATTACCAAATCCTGCCAATTGCCCTCAGATTTTCTTTCAGATCTCTTTCTATGTGTGCATTTTGCATCTTTCCATGTTGGGTCCCTAACACCTTACCAATAATACTTCAATACACCAGAAGTCCAAAGTTCTAATCTAGAATCAAAACTCTTTTATTATTTGTTTTTAATTAAAAAGCAGGGCATGCTCTCATTATATTTACAAAGTAAAAAAAATATATAAAATAATGAATAAATCACTTCTTATACAAAGCCCCCTATTATTTTGCTGCATTTATTTCCATTCTTTTTAAAGTAAATAATATTCATTGTTAACACACACAGTTCTAATTTTTTAATGAGATCATATTCTACAGAAATTTTTATATAATCTTTGTCTTCAACTGATATTTTACTAAAAGCATCTTATCAGCAGATCCTGTGTGCTTTAAAAATATATCCTTTAAATGACTTTATCATATTCCATCATAATGAAACCATCAATCCTTTCATTTTACAGATGAGAAATCTGAAGCTTTGAGAGGTTAAGTGACTTCTCCAAAATCACAGAGGTAGTCGCATTAGATTTAGGATGAAAAAAATTTTTTCTCCAGATTTCTTGTTTAATATTTTCTGACTTCACTTTAATCTGCCCAACATAGTGCTGCTCATTTAATCTTCCTCAAATACTGACCGAATCATATCACCCCCTGCTTTACAGCATTGGCTCCCAACTCCACAGGGAAAAACAAACTCTCACCCTAATTTCAAGACCATTTAAAATCTAGCTTTATAACACCTTCCATCCTATCCAAAACCACTTTATCTCAATCATCTGCTCAAATTTAGCCTGTATTGTTACCCCAGAATACGGCATGCCGATTACAGAATCCAAGACTTATGGACCTTGTTTCCTTCAGCAAGATGTAATTTTCTTTTCTCTCATATATCCAAATATTAAAATCCTTCAAGGCTCTATTCAAATCCTGTATCCTTCACAAAATCTTTTCAAACTGCTCTAATTTACTCTAATTTTTTAGTCCTCTAAATTATTTTTATATGCATAGTAGAGTGTCTTCCTATTAGATGTAAATTATCTCAATTATTCATTGGCATGTCAATCACCCTGGCAATGCTAAAGAAAAATACTCAACTATACTGACTGGACTTGCTTTAAATTCATGAATGCAAACTTCAGATGGATTCCTTTTTTCAAAAAGTTGTATTGTAGTAAAGTATACATAGCATAATATTAATCATCTTAACCATTCAAAAGCACAATTTGGTATCACTAAATACATTCACAATTTTGTATAACCATCACCACTATATATGCCCAGAACTTTTTAGCATTCTCAACAAAACTCTGCATCCATTAAATAATAATTCTCCCTTCCCCCATACCCCCAACTCTAGTAATCTCTATTCTACTTTTTATGAACTTGCATATTCTAAGTACCTCATATAACTGAAATTGTATAGTATTTTTCCCTCTGTGTCTGGCTTATTTTTAATAAAGCATAGTGTTTTCAAGATCCATTCATGTTGTTCTATATATCAAAATTTCAGTCCCTTTTGTGGCTGACTAATATTTCATTGTACATATATAACACATTCTGTTTATTCATCTGTTGATGGACACTCAGATTGTTTCTACCTTTTTGGCTATGAACATTGGTGTACAAATATCTGTTCATGTCTCTGTATTCAATTCTTCTGGATATATGCCTAAGCGTGAAATTGCTGAGTCATACATTAGTTTTATGTTTAATCATTTGAAAACCCACCAACCTGTTTTCCACAGCAGCTGCACCGTTTTATATTCCTACCATTTGATACACAGGGTTCCAATTTCTGCACATCTTTGTCATTTGCTGTTTTTTAGATTATAGCCATGCTAGAAGGTATGAAGTGGTATTTCATCATGATTTTGATTTTCATTTCCCTACTACAAATGATGCTGAGCATCTTTTCTTCTGCTTATTGGCCATTTATATATCTATATTGGAGAAATGTCTATTTAAGAACTTTGCCCACTTTTTAAAAGATTTTATTTATTTTTGGAGAGAGAGAGTAGGTGAGGGGGGAAGGCAGGGGCAGGGGGAGAGAGAATTCCAAGCAGACTCTGTGCCGAGTGCTGAGCCCAACGCGGGGCTCAATCTCACAACCCTGAGATCATGATCTGAACTGAAACTAAGAGTTGGACCCTCAACCAACTACACCATCCAAGCACCCCAAGAACTTTGCCCATATTTTAAATTGGCTTGTTTATTTTTTGTTATTGTTGAGTCTTAAAATTATATATAAAAATAAATGATTTGCAAATATATATATATGATTTATAAATATTTTCTTCTATTCAGTAGGCTTTTTGCCATCCTAATATATCCTTTGATGTGCACAAGTTCTAATTTTTGTAAAGATTTTATTTATTTGAGAGAGAGACAGTGACAGAGAGAGAGAGAGAGAGAAAAGCACAAGTGTGGGGAGGGGCAGAGGGTGAGGGAGAGGGAGAAGCAGACTCTCCACTGAGGAGGGAGCCCAATGCGGGGCTGATCCCAGGACCCTGAGATCATGACCTGACCCAAAGGCAGACCCCTAGCCGACTGAGCCACCAAGGTGTCCCTAAAAGTTCTTAATTTTAATGAAGTCCATCTATCTTTTTGTTGTTGTTATCTGTGCTTTTGGTGTCATATCCATGACATCATTATGAAATCTGATATAATGAAGATTTTTCTTAATATTTTCTTCCAAGAGTTGTATAAAGCTTTAGCTCTTCTTTAATCTATTATGAATTTTGTATATAGCATAAGTTAAGGGTCCAACTTCATTCTTTTGCATGTGGATGTACAGTTTTCCCAGCACTGTTTGTTGGAAAGGCTGTCTTTCTCCCATTGAATGGTCTTGGCACTCTTGTGGAAAATCAGTCACATATGGGGGAGAATTTATTTCTGGGCTCTCTATTTTGCTGGTCTAAGTGTCTGTCCATATGCCAGGACCATACTATTTTAATTACTGTAGCTTTGTTGTAAGCTTCAAAGTGAAGATATGAGTCCTCCAACATTATTCTTTTTCAAGGTCGTTTTGGCTATTTGGGGGCCCTTGCAATTCCTTCTGAATTGAGAATTGGCTTTACCATTTCTGCAAAAGAAGCTGTTAGAATTTTGATACAGATTGTGTTAAGTCTGTAGATCATTTTTAATAGCATTGATATCTTAACAATATTAAGCCTTCCTATTCATGAACACAGGTGAAAGTTTAAGGTCTTCTCAGGTCTTTTCTGATCCAGAATCTTTTTCTGGGCATGCCCAGTGACATATTAAATCCACTGTATGTGTGGCTATTTTTGAATATCCAAAAGATAACCAGGTACTGTCCTTTTAAATATCCTGCAAGCTGCTTTAGCCAGTAGAGATTAAAACAATTGTGACTTGCCTTTTGCCCCAAAATGATCTGGAACAGCAAAATGCAATCAGAACACAGAGCCCCAATATTGGAAACACAAGGGCCTTATTGCCCACCCTGGCTCCAGCAAGCCAAGCCAGAAATATGGGTTGTCATTTCCACAGCTGCCTGCCATGGGGCAGGGTGGAGGATTGGGTAGTCACTATACACTGAAGGCTGAAATGGGCAGATATTAACAAATCACCAGCCAAGCTTTCCACTAGGTGATGCAGTGTTCAAATAGACTCCAGAGTTCCAAAAAATGCACTTCAGTTTGTGCCAGAACAACTGTTTTCTATGTGTAGAGACAAATTCCTGACACTTTCTACTCCACTACCTTCCCTGACTTCACACCCCATCAGATGGGTTCTTAATCCCCAAATTTATGTATCTACCCCAATTTCTCTCCCAATCCCCAGACTCATGTATATAATTCCCACCTTTATGAACTCTTAATGCTGCCACTCAATAATACTATTTCTTTCTGATCTATGTAGTCTCCCACTCCTAAATGACTATTTCACAACTTCTCTTTTCAGTCACTCAATAAATCTTCACTCTCTGCCAATTAGAGTACTTTCTATACCTCACTGAGAAAATAAGGCAATCAGAGATTTCCACTGACCCCCATTACTATCTGCCCAATTTACCAGCATCTTGCATATACATCCTATTCTCCCCTGACTGTTATCATAGATCCAAACTGTTACGGAGGTCAAATAAAAAAAACTATTTTAAAAAAGGAGGGAAGGTTAATCAAAGGTTTCTGCTTATCTTCAAAATTCAACAATCATTTTTTTTGTGGCAAGTTCTGGGGAGAAAGAGTATACTCTTCCACTTTTATTATTTTTATTTATCTAATAAATACTTAACAAATATGAGTCTTTACTTATATATAACAAATTTTTATTTTTTTAATTTTTTGAAGATTTATTTGTTTTAGAGAGAAAGAGAGAGCATGTGCACTCAAGTTGGGGGAGAGGCAGAAGGAGAGAATCTTTAAGCAGACCCCCCACTGAGCATGGAGCCCCATGAGGGGCTCAATCCCACAACCCATGAGATCATGACCTTGGCCCAAACCAAGAGTCAGATGCTTAATGGACTAAGCCACCCAGGTGCTCCTATAAATTTTTAAAATTTAACAGAGAATGGTACACCATGTCTATTAGTAATTCAAGCATGTCCTCTAACAATATACTTATAACTGCAATCAGTTTAATATATAAAACCCTGAAATACATTCTATCTGAATTACTGGTTTGTGGAAAGCAGCATAATAGTTCAAAGGGAGAAGATTGTGCTCGTACTGCATACTCTAGTATTCTTTTCTATTGTAAGGATTTATCAGTATCTTCTCTACAACCGAGTAATCTTTATTTACTCTGACATAAGCCTATTTTCCATGGACATACTGTCTTTTCTTTTCCCTAGTATTATAAATTGTCTACTTCCTTAAAAAAATATGCTTTATATTGCCTTCATTTCTCTTCATCTTTATTTTCTATGTTCATAAAATATTTGGCTTTTTAAGGGCGCCTGGGTGGCTCAGTTGGTTAAGCGACTGCCTTCAGCTCAGGTCATGATCCTGGAGTCCCGGAATCGAGTCCCACATCGGGCTCCCTGCTCAGCGGGGAGTCTGCTTCTCCCTCTGACCCTTCCCTCTTTCATGCTCTCTCTCTCTCTCATTCTCTCTCTCAAATAAATAAAAAAATAAAATCTTTAATAAAAAGAATAGACTGGTACTGTATGTGTATCTAAATTTGACCAATACTTTCTTAAACAATGAGATCAGCTAAAACTTTATATTAATTTATATTTACTGGGCTCCCTGAATATACCACAGACTGGTCAAAAGCTCTATGTTTGTATTCTTAGAAGATGATTCTCCATGAAAGATCTATGAAATCCATCCTATTTTTATAGGTTCCTATCTCTATTCCATGCCATGTTTTTTGGCTTTAAATGTTATAAAGTCCTTGGATAAAAGTCTTAGGAAACAGAGCCTGGTGAGAGATACTCTACAGATGTAAAATAAATATTCATGATACCTGGTGTAGAATTCACATGACCAATAAAAAACTTCGACCATGACATGAGTTTGTCCTTCAAATCTGTGGTTCCAGTTGGACCAACGAACATTGTCTGAGTATATTTCTGATTTTTCTAATCATAATTTTTTCTCTTTCTCAACTTCACTCTCTCTTCTCTGTTTTTTTTTAATTCTTAAAAAAAATCTCTCTCTCCTTCTGCTCTCCCCACAAGAGTTATTTCAAATCTCCCCACTTGTTGAAGACTTGAATGAATTACATGATGTCATGTTCTGCTTTGGCATATTGTGATGTTTTAAATTAAGAAATCATTAGATAGACAAAATTATAAAAAGTACAAGAAGTATTCCCTTCTGCATTCTTTATAGATTGTTCTAGTTCCCTGTACCTTTCAGAAAATGATTTTGCCTTATCTTTTGAGGAGAAATTCTTAGAAAGAATTCCTGCAATTCCTTGTTCCCTCCACTCGGTTCAAGAAGCATAGGAGCATTTCCACTGTTTCTGTTTTCCTCATTTTAATTTCAGTAGAATAAAACTGTAGACCATCAGAAAAAAGTTAAAAATATGTTTTTAACTTTACACATATATGGCTACATTTCTATGTGCTTATCATATTGCCCCTCAGTTCTATTATCCTATCCTCTTTAGGTAGATGCACTCTGCTTTGCTCTTGCAAAGGGCTAGAAAATAATCAAGGCATCAAGCTTATTACTATTCACTGTAACCCAAACCAGTAATTTGTAAGAGCCACTATAAGAATGTACCCTACCATTTCAAAGCCCCTGGACCTTCCTCCAAGAATTGAAAACACCAAATGAAAGATGTGAGAACATGACTTCACAGATATTCTTTATTTACACTGACTACAGCCATCGCACATGTAGTATCCATGAAGTTGAATACTCAATACAGGCTTTTATTTATAATTCAAATCCATCTCTTCATTATCTCATACTTTCATCTTTTCTTCATAAAAAAAATCCTTTGAAAACTCCCTGACCTCCCCCTAAAATGAAGTTAATTATATCACAAGCAGCTCTTCTCCTAATTAAGCTTACTCTAACCACAAATGCATTTTCTCATTATCACTAACACTAGGATAAGGTCCTCTGGTTGACAATTAGGTGAATGCTCTGCTCCATGAGATGGACTCCCAAGTGTAATATGGATTTCACTCAGGTTTGTGGTTACAAGAAAGTTAACCCTTTGCAAAGTAAGTTTTTCTGAAAATATTCTTTGTGATAGTCAACACCTTCCAGAATTCAGTGAGTTAATCCTTTCTATTTTTGCTCCTAAACTTGATAGATAGATAGATAGATAGATAGATAGATAGATAGATAGATAGACCCCCTAATACAAAACAATAGATGTCCTTCTGATTAGTATTAATAACATATACATTAAGACTAAACCTTCCATTAGTTTAAAAATATCAAATTTCCAAACACATGTATTCATGCATTATTAGTGGTCAGTGAATTCATCCTGTCTCAGTGGAGTGTGTTTTCCTTGCCATTTTCTTGTACATATTCAATAGGGGTGTAGACAGAGGTCAATAAGTTTAATAAGTTATGAGATTAACAACTAAATCATTGGTGTTATACCAGCCCAATTTACCATGTGAAATTAAGAGCAAGAAACTTAATTTCTCTGATAACTTCAGTGAAGAAAAAAATCTACAAGTTGTTGGTAAATGTTGCTAAATGAGATAAATGACACGAGACCAGCCCTACAAATATTTAAATAATTTTAATTAAAATTATTACAGTCATTATTTTCATATGTTATTTGTTGGCGTCAGCCTAGACTTTAGGGGTTTGGAATTACTGGCCTTCCGTCTTTTTAATGAGAAGTAAAATGGTATATTAAAAGGTATAGCATATATTTCATGGAAGAATGGTTTTAGTTTATCAAAGCATCTTAGAAAGCCATTTGTGTGAGAATAGGGAGGCCCTGGAGGGCTATCTGCAAGGAAAGTATTTTTTTAAAAAAAGAAGATAAAAGACTCTATGAGAAAATGAAAGGTGTTTGGTTTTATTTTGCTCTGGCTTTCTAAACAGGAAAGAGATGAAGAACCCAATAAATTAAGGAGACAAGGAAATCATAGATGGGAAAACAGAAAAAGGATTTAGCAAGATGGCAGAAAGCTGGGAATAATATACCTACAAGGGACACTGTAAAAGATTTAGGAAAAATGGATGTTATATTTAATTTTAAACTGTTTGCTGATGAGAAAAACAAAATACACTGGACAGTGAAAGAGATATTTTATTCAGGCTATTGCAAAGAGGATGTCATATGAGAAATGTCTCAAAGAAAAGGAAGGGGGCCTGAAGTTTTATGGTCTAGCCATAGGTAAACAAGAGTCATTTACTAGTTTTAAGGGAGTCATGAGAAAGGATGGAGGTTAGTCTTTTATCAGAGGATATGAGGGCAGGGTGGTCCTTTGCCATTAGCCTTTACCCAAAACACAAAAGCGTGAAGGATTTCTTAATCTTCACTGCTTACTCAGAATAATAGGACTAAAAAAAAAGAGAGAGAGAGAGAGAGAAAAGAAAAAAAGGTCAAAATTGTCACTATTCTCTGAAATAATCACCTTTTTTTTTTACCACCTACCTTTAGTAAAGTCTACTGTGTATAGTACTTTTCTTTCAAGGAATGAAAGAGAGTTGAATTTTGTTTTAGATGGAGTAGAGGTAAGAAAAGAATACAGGTGGTGAGATATAAAGTGGTGACCAATGATCGAGTGGCAAAAGGAAATTAAAACAAGAGGTGGTGAGAAGGAAGTCACCAAGAATCTTCAGCACTACTGCATGGTCAGGGAGTAAGGGGTTGTATTTTTAATGTATGTAATAAGATTGGAGGATTTCCTGATTCCCCGATAGTTAGTATTTGGGCTATTCAAATAAAACCAGAAAAATAATGTGCCCATAACGAAATATAATAATATTTAATATTGCCAGCAAAATACTTGTTTGCTGACGTTTCAGGAACTTGTTTCCTGGACTTTCAGATAAGGTCTAAAGATGTACCCCAAGAAGGGATGCTGTGTTCCTTTATCTATCCAGGTAATAAGCCAGAGAGTTTTGGGAGATGCCAGATATTCTAGGGATTATAGATATCTGAACTATTGCAAGAGCCTCCTACTTGTCAGTCTGCTTCCACTGTTCTTTTCAATCCGTTCTCAACACTAGCACAAGTTTTCTCAAGGATGAATCTGATGTATTACTTCCCGATTTAACAGCCTCTGACAGCATACCAAGATTGTTCATGATTTAACTCAACATAGTTATATTCTCAAATTCTGCTACTCTTACCACCACCAGCCACATTGTATTACTTGCTTTCATGTTCATCTACTGATCTTCATATATCTAAACATAACTGATTATTCCTAAGTCTTTGTTTCCAATGTATTCTATTAGAGAACTTAACACAATAAAGTCTTTGCTACTGAAGTTCAGACCGTGATAAAAGCGCAAGGGCAGGAACTAAGGTTTGGGTGTTATGTACCCACCCCATACTATATACCCTGCCCAGACCCTAGCTCTATATGGGTGTTCAATAAATGTTTTTAAATTAATGTCCAAGGTGCTATAAGTATCTCCACCCTGGTAAGTAAATCAGCCAAAGCCAAGTCCATGTCTAAATATATGTCTTATTTGGAAGGTCGTGAATTTTACATGGTACACGTGGCAAAATATGATGACATTTCAAGGATGATAGAGAGACAAATAAGCTTGAAACAGTGGGTTGAACTATAGGGTCTTCAAATTTTCTTACAACCTTGTGAGTAAACAGTTTTATGGTTAATATGTTAAGAGTGGAAATAAAAGAGATTCAGAAAGAAAGTATAGTACTAAACATCTAAAGATGGTCATATTGGGAAAAAAATACTCTAACCCAGGTCCTCACTGTCTCTATATATGCCTCATTAGCAAGAGTCAGTGTATCAGTTTCCTATTACTATTGTAACAAACTGTCACAAATATAGTGGCTTAAAATAATACAAATTTATTATCTTATAGCTCTGGAGGTCAGAAACTAAACTGGGTCTCACTGGTCTAAAACCAAGGTGTGTGCAAAGCTGCATTCCTTTCTGGAAGCATGAGGGAAGAACACATTCTTTTGCCTTTTCTATCTTCTTGAGGTCACCCACATTCCCTGACTCACCACCTCTTCAATCTTCAAAGTCAGCAATGGCAGGTTGAATCTTTCTCATAATATATCATTCTGACTCTGTTTTCCTCTTTCACTTATCTAAGGATGCTTCTGATTACACTGAACCCTCTTTAAAAATCCAGAATAGTCTCCTTATCTCAAAATCAGTTGGTTAGCAACCTTTACCTTAATTATCCCTGCCATATATTATGGGTTGAATTGTGTCCCCCAAAAGGTGTGTTGAGGTTTCAACTCCTAATACTTCACAATGTGACCTTACTTGGAAATAGGGTTGTTGCAGATTACATAAAATGAGTTCATTTTGAAGTACTGTGGGCTCTTAATCCAATATGACTGGTGTTCCTATAAATAAAAGGAGACAGACACACAGGAGGAAAAGGGCCATGTGATGATATAGGCAGATATTGGAGTGATACATCTACAAGCCAAGGAACGCTAAGTATTGCCAGCAAACACCAGAAGCTAGACGAGGCAACGTAGGATTCTCTTCTTCAGGTTTCAAATGGAACATGGCCCCCTGCTGACACCTTCATAGGAACGTCTTGTCTCCATAGCTGTGAAACAATTTCTGTTGTTTTAAGCCATCGAGTTTGGGGTAATTTGTTATGGCAGCCCTAGCAAACTAATATACCATGTAAAAGAACATATTCATAGGATCTGAGAATTAGGACATGGACATCTTCATAGGGCCATTATTCTGTCTACCACAGTCAATGGGGAAATGATAAAAAATAGAAGACATTTGTCCTCCAATTAAGAAAAAATTAGATAAATCTCTTTTTGGAAAAATGGAAATGATCATCTTTTTTTCCTTCTATTTTACACAGTATCCTGAAGGCTTTTATCTGCTTGCAACTTCTATTAAGAATTACAGATCACTTAGCAGCAATTTTTAACCACTGCTTTTTCTACTGATTTTAATATTAAGTGAATTAAGTGCTTACTTAATGTATATGGCTACTCTAAGTTCAGTTCAGGAAAACATATAATTTAAATAAAAAATGAGTAGCCCAAACATAGACTAGTTACTATGACAGAGCCTAAATAGACTGGGGAAAAAATCTGTACCTGCTCAGTGTCCTTCAGTATTATAAAAAGGACAAAAAATTCTGCTGTAAATTTTTAGAGGTTATTTTTTAAATTTTACCTTATTGTGGTAAGAACACTTAACATTTTTAATCAGGCTATTTATTCATTTATCTATTAATGCTATTGAGTTCTAAGAATTCCTTATATGTTAAGAGATCAACTCTCTTAACAATTTTTTTAAGTGTTCATTACTGTTGACTGCAGGTACAATGTTGTATAGCAGATCCCTATAGTTTATTCATCTTGCTCAACTGAAACTTTATGCCACTGATTAGTATTTTCCCCATTTTCCCTCCCCCCAGTCCCTGGAAACCACCATTCCATGCTGATCGTATGAATTTGGCTATTTGAGACACTTGTATAAGTGAGAACACTCAGTACTTATCTTTCTGTGATGGTTTATTTCACTTCATATAATGCCAACAAGTTTCACCCATGTTGTCTCACATTGCAGAATTTATTTCTTAAGGTTGAATAGTATTCCATTGTATGTATAACCACATTTTCATTATTCATTCCTCTGTCATTGAACATTTAGTTTGATTCCACATCTTGGCTATTTTGAATAGTTATTCAATAAACATGGAAGTGCTAATATCTCTTCAAGACTCTGATTTTAATTTTTTTAGACAAATACTTAGAAGTGGAATTACTGGCTCCCAGGGTAGTTCTACTTTTAATTATTTGAGGAACCTCCATATCATTTTCAATAGCAGCTGTACCACTTTGTGTTCCCACCAACAGTGTACAAGAGTTCTAATTTTGCCACATCTTCACCAACATTTGTTGTCTTTGTTTTTTTGATAATAGCCATCCTGACAGGTGTGAGTTGGTATCTCATTATGGTTTTGATTTGTATTTCTTTGATGATTAGTGATGCTAAGCATTTTTTCATATACCAATTGGCCATTTGCATGTCTTCTTTGGGGCAATATCTATTCAAGTCCTTAGCCCATTTTTAATCAGGCTATTTATTCATTTATCTATTAATGCTATTGAGTTCTAAGAATTCCTTATATACTTGAGACTAATACTTTATTAGATATATGCTTTGCAAATATTTCCCCCTATTCCATAGGTTGACTTTTCACCGTTTGTTATGCAGAAGTTTCAGAGCTTTTAAAGACATTTAAATCTGTATTCGGCACAGCTAGTGTTTAAAACCCTTTTAAGGGTTACAAGATTTCATTCCTTTTTTAAAATTTTTAAATATAATACTTCCAAAGATCTTTTAACCTTACAAAAGCAAAATGACTCATTTTGCATTTTTTCATTCTGCCAGATTTATCTTCCTACTTAATAGAGTAGGATTTGTCTTTTGAGATAAGGCACATTCTGTGCTGTTCCCTATGACCAATCTTTATAGGAACAGCAGGTTCAGACCTGTTCTGCCCATATAACCAGAGGCTGATAATGGGGCGGGGGGTGGGGAACAGGAGAATGTGAATGGGGACAGGTAAAAGAATGAGAGCTTTTCGCCTAATAGGAAGTTTTCTCCTCAGAAAAGGAATTTCATTTGCCTTACAGATATGAACCATTAACAGACATGAACACTTAATTCAATTGTGAAGAGCATGTAGCTAAAATGCCTGAGGGGGGAGAAAAAGTATGGAGAGAAAATTTTATATTACAATAGCAATGGAAAAGAAAATCAAAGATACTATCTTATTTGAAAAATATTTTACGTTAAATACAAGACCAAATACATATTTGAAGTATTCCAAATTAAAAATAATATGTACCCGAAGACAAAAAAACAAAAAAACAAAAATAGAACAAGTCATTCAAGAACTCTTCAAATTCTTGTGAAATATTTTCATTTCCTTAGCTAACAAAATTAGATTCTGAAAAGATATTATTCCTAAAATCATATGGCTAAAAGAAAACAATGCATTCCAGCTTTTGCATAAATGTTAATAATTTCTTTTCTCTCATATTCAAAGCATCCTGATTAAATCTTGCTCATGTTCTCTCAATCCTGATTCTCAGAGAACCTAACTATAAATATAATAATCTCTGTAATATTTTCAAAAAGGAAAACTGGACAAAAATCATAATACTAGAAAATAATAAGAGACCTCTATCCCAAGAATGAAATAAAGACTGGCATGTAGTTATCTATATACTGTTAGTTACTTGTATAGCATATAGGTGGTAAGTGGTAAATTTAAACGTGGTGCCTTAAATTACCTGAATCTTGGATTTTAAAAGGCAAGAGACTAATACTAGACTACAATTCTGTAAAGCAAAGAATGATTTAAATTCAATGGCAAGGATTTTAAAATAAAGTTTTTGAGTATATTTAAATGTCAATTAACTCTACATATTTCTATTTCTTGATTTCAGGCAAAAGCTTTATGAGATGGCATGTAACTAAAGACAAATAGGGAACCTATAAATAGGCTGACCAAATGTCCCAGTTTGACCAGTACAATCTTATCTTATGGCAGTTGTCTGAACTTTTTTAATAGAACCTCTTTCATCACAGGATACAAATCAATGTACAGAAATCTGTTACATTTCTATACACTAAAAATGAAGCAGGAGAAAAAGAAATTAAGAAGATAATCCCATTTATAACTGCACCAAAAAGAATAAAATATCTAGGAATAAACTTAACTATAGATAGGAAAGACTTGTATTCTAAAAACTATAAAACACTGATGAAAGAAATTGAAGATGACACAAATGGAAAGATATTCTATGTTCATAGATTCGAAGAACAAATATTGTTAAAATTTCTATATGACCCAAAGAAATCTGTACATTTAATGCAATCTTTATCAAAATATCATCAGCATTCTTCACAGAACTAGAAAAAACAATCCTAAAATTTGTATGGAACCATAAGAGACCCAAAATAGCCAAAGCAATCTTGAAAAAGAAAAACAAAACTAGAGGTATCTCAATTCCAGACTTCAAGTTACATTGCAAAGCTGTAGTAAAAAGAAAATAGTATGGTACTGGCACAAAAAATAGATACAAAGATCAATGGGATAGGATAGAAAGCCCAGAAATAAACCCATAATTATATGGTCAATTAATCTTCAATAAGGGAGGCAAGAATATGCAAGGGAAAAAAGAGAGTCTCTTCAACAAAGAGTGTTGAGAAAACTGGACAGCTATGTGCAAAAGAATGACACTAGAACAGTTTCTTATACCATACTCAAAAAATAAACTCAAAATAGATTAAGCACCATGGTACCTGGGTGGCTTCTGTTCAGGTTCTGCCTTCGGTTCAGGTCATGATCTCAGGGTCGTGGGACAGAGTCCTGCAGTGGGCTCCCTGCTCAGTGGGGAGTCTGCTTCTCCTTCTCCCTCTACCCTTCCCCCCTACTCATGCCCTCTCTCTCTCTCGCTCACTCTCTCTCTAATAAATAAATAAAATCTTTAAAAAAATGGATTAAGGACCTAAATATAAGACCTGAAACCATAAATACATTAGAAGAGAACATTGGCAGTAATGTCTCTGGTATCACCGTAGCAATGTTTTTCTAGATATGTCTCTTAAGACAAGGGAAACAAAAGCAAAAATAAACTATTGGGACTACATCAAAATAAGAAGCTTCTGCACAGTGAAGGGAACAAACAACAAAACTAAAAGACAAGCTACTAAATGGGAGAAAATATTTGCAAATGACATAGCTGATAAAGGGTTAGTATCCAAAGTATATAAAGAATTGATTCAACTCAACACCCAAATAACAAATAATCCAAGTAAAAAATGGGCAGGAGATATGAATAGACATTTTTCCAAAGACATACATATGGCCAAAAGGCACATGAAAAGATGCTTAACATCACTCATCATCAGGGAAATACAAATCAAAACTACAATGAGATTATCACCTCACACCTGTCAGAATGGCTCAAGTAAAAAACTCAAGACAAAATTGTTGGCAAGGATGTGGAGAAAAAGGAATCCTTGTGCACTGTTGGTGGGAATGCAAACTGGTACAGCCACTATGGAAAACAGTATGAAGGTTTCTCAAAAAATTAAAAATAGAATAACCATATATGATCAAGTAATTCCACTACTGGGTATTTACCCAAAGGATACAAAAATACTAATTTGCAAAGATATATATACCCCTATGTTTATTTCAGCATTATTTACAATAGCCAAATTATGAAAGCAAACTGAGTGTCCATCAATAGATGAATGGATAAAGAAGATGTAGTATATATATATGTATACACACACACACACACACACACATAATGGAATATTATTCAGCCATAACAAAGAATGTAATCCTGCCATTTATAATGACATGTATGGATCTAGAGAGCATAATGCTAAGCAAAATAAGCCAGTCAGAGAAAGACAAATACTATATGATTTTATTCATATGTAGAAATTAAGAAAGAAAACAAATGAACAAAGGAAAAAATAGAGAGACAAACCAAAAAACAGAATCTTAATTATAGAGAACAAACAGAAGGTTACCAGAGGAGAGGTGAGTAGGTGGTTGGGTGAAACAGGTGATGGGGATTAAGGAGTGCTCTTGTTGTGATGAGTACCAAGTAATATGGGATTGTTGAATTGCTGTATTATACACCTGAAACTAATATAATACTATATGTTAATTACACTGGAATGAAAATTTTTAAAATACAAAATAAAAATAAGGTATTCCATGTAGATGGATACCAAAAAAAAGGAAGAAAGAAAGAAAAAAAAAAGAGCCCTTTTCACTCTCAAAGGCCTTTTACATAGTCACTCTATCCAAAAGAATGAAATCAAGATGGCTAAGCCTGAAATTACCTTCTAAAGATGTTTTAAGTTACATTTATAATTTAAAAAATATGTACATAAGATAAACACATTATTTACATCTAGTAATTTATTGATAATATATCAGAACTAACTGGTAGCAGAGCCCTCCCCAGTAAGTTGGCTCAAACTCTAAGCTAGCTTTCTTATCTCAGCTTGGGGTATTTCAGTTAATTGAAAAGGGCAAGAAAAGATTGCAAATAAGGGGAATAAAAATCCAGATGGTAGGGGCGCCTGGGTGGCATAGTCAGTTAAGCATCCGACTCTTAGTTTCAGCTCAGGTTGTGATCTCAGGGTTGTGAGATCAAGCCCCACGTCAGGCTCCACATTCAGCATGGAAAATGCTTAAGACTCTCTCTCCTTCTTCCTCTGCTCCTCTCCTCCCCTTTCTTTCTCTAAAATAAATAAGTAAATTTAAAAGAAAATAAACAAGAAATCCAAATGGCAATACACCTATATGCTTGGAAATCCAAATTTAAGAAATTCAAGTCTACTGGTTTGGATGTAGTATAGCAAAAGAAAGTGAGGCAACTTGAAATGTAGATTATGGGAGCATTACTGGATTTATGAGGAAATGTAAAGAATGTGAGAGTTGGAGGAAGAGGAAATGGTTTAAAGCGACTCCAATTATTTTTTCTAATTGGAAGAGGGTAAATTCTATAAACAACAAATCAGCACTCTTCAGTTTGCTAATCTGTGGAACAGTGAGCCACAAATATAGCCTATCTAGACTTTACCAAGGTATTTAAATAATGTCTTTCATTGTATCAACACACAAAAAGTAGATTTTTTTTTCTCTGAGTATACTTACTTCACATTTGGCTATTCTATATACTACACTGTACTCTCATAAAAGTCAACCCAGACAAAAGCATATTATTCCAGGCAGTTATTTAGACAAAGTCAGGTTACATTCAACATTCAGCCTTCACTCTGACCTCAGTTGTTGTTTGTTTGTTTGTTTGTTTGTTTGTTTTTAATTCCCTCAGGAATGAATATTTCTTCAAGCTCATTTGATCTTTGCTTTTATTGCTTTTTGAACTCAGCCTCAAAATTCATTTCAGGGTCTTGTTTACCCTAACAGTTATTTCTAGCATTCTAGAGAGAGGCACTCCCTCTTCAACCTCCAAGCTCATGGAGTGAACCCAAGACCAACCACCAGGATGGGGAATGTGCTCCATAGGATATTATGCAAATGTTACTGATCAATTATCAGCATCAATCAGTGTGGATATTTCTGTTGATTTTCTTGAAACTGTGTTCAACATGTTTTTATCTTTATCTTAGATGATGATACTGAAGTCACATTTTTCATTGCCTAATATATTGAGTTTAAACATTTTTAAGATGGTGTGCAAGGCCTGCATGATTTGGCCCAAGCCCACTTATTCATCCTTGTTTTGTACCACCCTTTCCTACTCTCCCTTTTAGCCACACTTCCTTTTTTTTTTTCAGTTCTTTGAATGTGCTATGCTGAGTCATAGAACATAGTGGTACCTGCCTAGAATACCCTTCAAGCCCAACTTGCCACCTCCAGACTATAAGACACACTAGGCTGTATGAATTTTGCACAGTACTGTATCTGCCACATTCAGCACAGTGGCCTAATACAGAGCAAATACACTGTAAATAATTGGGGGTTTTTTTGTAGATTAAAGGATACAAGGCTGGAAAGATAGAGAATACGTTCAAGGAGAGAATTAGTGCCCAAAATATTCTTGGCAAACCAGAAAGGTAAGCTACATCCAGACCCAGGGGTGCTAGACAGTAAGTGGTAAATTTAAATATATCACCTATCTTCCAATACTAAGACTATGCAGGGCCTTGTCACAGTCTCCAAATTAGTTTTATTATTTTAAGTGCTGATACTCTGTTATAATTCTCAGATTTCATCCCATGCTTGTGTTGAATTGAATTAGCATGGAGAATATAGCTAACATGTAATTACATGGTACATAGCCCAGGAATTTTTAAGAATAGTCATAAGGACTAGCCATGATCAATAAATAACAGAAGTCTATTCAATGTGATTGCTAAACAGATACTGCAATCTTGGACTGAATTAACAATGTAGAATCTAGAACAAGAACAATAGGACTATTCAAAACTGCTCAGAACACTCCTGGTATACTGTCAAATCTTGGGAACTTCACTTTAAATGACATACTGAGAAAGACAGGACATGTTGACGCTGTTCCAGATTGTATTACCGTTCTTAATTGTTTGTTGTCCTTCCTGTAAGAGGCTTATAGATCCCTGCCCTTTGCTATGTGACTTAGAGTGCGTCCCAGTGAGAGATTTAAATTTTCCTACCCCATCTAAGTTACATTTGGATGTGTGACTTGCTTTAGCTAAAAAAAAAAAAAAAGAGTCAAAGTAAAATATATGTGTAAAATATGAATAAAAGATACATGCCACTTCTGAGCAAATTTTACACCTTTTCCTCTATTAAAAGATTGGCATAACTTAGAGGCTGCTCCTTCACCCAAAGTTCTAAAATGAAGATATATGGAGAAGAACTTTAGCAAATTCAGAACTGATCTATTACGTGAGCGAGAATTAAACATTTATTGCTGTAACCACTAAAATTATAGAGTTGTTTACTACCACAGCAAAGCCTAGAGAAAGTTAACTAATAGTGTCAGGCAATCAATAATTAAAAACTTTGAGACCAGGGGTGCCTGGGCGGCTCAGTCATTAAGCATCTGCCTTCAGCTCAGGTCATGCTCCCAGAGTCCTGGGATCGAGCCCCACATCAGACTCCCTGCTCAGCAGGAAGCCTTTCTTCTCCTTCTCCCACTGCCCCTGCTTGTGTTCCCTCTCTTGCTATGTCCCTATCTGTCAAATAAATAAATGAATAAAATCTTTAAAAAAAAAAAACAACAACTTTGAGACCATTTCATATTAGGAATAGCTGAAGACACTGAGCTGTTCCATTTGTTGAAGAAAACAAATGTAGAGGGACATTGTAGCCATCTAGATCATTTAATGAGTGGTCAAATATGAGAGTAGCAGAACTGGTTTGAGTATTCTTACTGGACCAAATTAGGATCAATAACTGGGAGCTTTAGGGAAAACGATTTCAGCTCAGTATTAGAATTTGCTACTTGCATAGGTGGTCAAAAGTGAAATTTGCAGTTTTAGAATGCTTGTTTCCTGACATTGGCAAGTTCAAATAGCTCAATACATTTAGTTGGAATATTTTAAAAGAATTCAAATGTTGCTTGACTTCATAAATTATATAGCCTCTTTATAAAACAAAACGCAAAATTTATAACAAAATACAGGAGACTTGAACCCACTTTTCTCCAAAGACTCATTGTCCATTATATGTTGGCTTTCTTCCCCTCATTCTGTTCTTGTTTAATCATTATAAACACTAATTGGTAAAGAAAAATATTTCTTTAAAATAAGTCATATGCTTCCAAATTAACAGTCTAAGATGGGGTATAGCAGTCAAATTGAGAAAGTGATATCATTCACAAGATTTAGATTAAATATTTAAAATAAAGTAATTGAATTTTAAATTAAAATAGGAAATCACAAATACAAAATTGCTTTTGCTTTGTTCCCAAATATTATTCAAAAGTAAAAGTCTCACAAATGAATACACATAGATTTATAAAATGTTCTCCATTTGCTATATGCAGAATATGATTTCTACTTCACTTATGAGTCTATGGTGTATTTATAAGCATTACTATGACAACTAATAGGACATTTGACGATTTTAATTTTCCAATCCAATATAGAATTTGTTGAATTAAAGAATTTAATATCAAAATGAACCAACTCTTATTTAAAAATTAATGAATTACATCTTCAGAAGAATGTTCATGCTTGCTTTTATAAGAAAAATAACTATCAAATAAGTTCTTCTTTGGTACTTATTTTTGTCATACAAATAAAGTCAATGCCATCTTAAATAATTAACATGTTAAATTATGGCTGCCAACATCTGTTTCTTCTATCTCTTCTAATTAGTTTTTCATATTTAATTTTATTTATCATAGGCTAATGTTCAATTTTATCACACATTGTAATTTTTTTCAAATAGGTACTACACAGTCAATATTCATTAAATTTCAATAATACAAAATAACTATAAAAATCAGTATCTTAACAGTATGAAAAATATCTCACTGTCACATCTTAAAACTCAAAATATTCAACATTAGTAACTATAACACATTTTAGACACACAAAATTTTCTTTTGGCCTCAAATTTAGAAGCTCAGTGATGTAAATGAAACTCAGCTGTTGATAATCTGAGAAAGAGACTTTAAAGTGTTTGTTCCATTACCAATTACATTTGTCTTTTTCTTCTATTAAAATTTTGACTAAAAACCAAGGGCAATGCATTCTTTTCATTGGTTTTTCCATTTTTTAACCTGTAAAAAAAACCACAAAGGAGTGCAACAAACCAGGCAAAGTTTGGTTTCATTTTCCTTTCTCCTAGTTATTTTTTTAAGTTTTATCTATTCTCTACTCTTGATGATTCATTTGGTAGTAAAAAAATTTTAGAAGATTCTGAGTTATCTCTGACAAACATGACATCATGTTTCAATAATAAATTGTAGCTTCTATTAGAATTTGAATTTCATAGTATTTGCTACGCTTAATTACAAAAGGAAATAAATCTTACAGAATTTGTTTCCATGTAGTTTGTTATTCATATTTAACATTTATAAAATTGCAATTTTTGAAGCAATTTTCCCCCCAAAAAAATCTCCTTCATCTACAAAATTAAGAGGTGGCTTTACATAATATTCATATTTTTCATATTATAAATCCACAAAAGAGCTAGTTTGATTTGGCCTTTTCCTAGAAAACTGGCATTTTAGAGAAAACAAAAAATGAAATTTAAGAGGTTAAGAAAGAGTCAGGTGGTGAGAAGAGAAAATCAGAAATAATGAAGGAAAAAATAGAAGCAACCCTTTGATTCCAGGCACATACAAATGACTTGGTAAAACAATGACAATTTTAAAGACACAATGCAAACAAAGGCTTGAAATGGGTGGGTGTGCACAGTGAGGCTTGCTCTCTTCCACCTTTGCCAATGACAGAACATGCCTAGATCAGCCTGCTGGAGAATGAGAGCCACATGGCGCACATCTAAGTTGCCCCAGTTGCCCCAACAATGGCTAGTCTCAATCGAGTCAATAATCACCTGACTACCAGACATATAGCAAACAAGCCCAGCCAAGATAAGTTGAGCCTCCTTGTCAACCCTAGCTGTCCCTGGAGCAGTAACAGTTGCCACCCAACTTTAGGGTCCTTTTCACAGAGTATAAGTAAAAAAATAATAATACCAGATCGTTTGTAATTATTAGGTGCAAATTTTGGATATACTGACAATTGGTACCCTAACTAGAATAAAATAAACCTAATATAACGTTTGAGCATATCCATTTGTATACATATTAGAAATTCTGAGAAATAACATGAAAATCATGCATGGGCTTTGATTACAGATAAGCTTGAATTTAAATCCTGTCTCCACTATTTATTACTATTTGTTTATTATTATTATTACTATTATTATTAGCTATTTATTATTGTTGTGGGAAAATAAGTTAAATTTTTTGAGCTCCAGTTTTCCTCTGTAAAGTGAGATTTGATATTATACCATAAAACTAATACTGAGGCTTGAATGAACTATTGTAGGAAACCAATTTATTCATTAATTATTTCATTGGTTCATTTGTTCAACCAGTAGTTACTGAGCATCTATCATATGCCAGGCACCATTTTAGGTGCTAGGATACGGCAGTAAACTAACTGTTGTCATTACAGAGTTGATATTCTGGGGTAGCAAACTGATAATAAGCAATGAATATGTAAATATTAAATTTGTGACATGAAAAAGGTACTGCAAATAAAATAAAATTAGGTAAACAGGACTGTGAGTACTGAGTATGGGTTGTCAAGGAAGACTTTATTGTAACTTGAAATCTGAACAGAGATCCGAAGGAGGTGAAGAAGTGAGCCATGTGGGTGTTGGAAGGAAGAACATTTTAGGATGGAGTTCATTTGGTAAGTTCAAAAAAACTTGCCCTGTGCCTAGAGCACAAGTTAGCAAGGGAGAGAGAAGATGAGTTCAGAGAGGCAGAGGGGAGCTAGATTCTACAGGTCCTTATGCGCCATGATAAGGACTTTGTTTTTGTTTTTTAAATATTTATTTATTCATTTGAGAGACAGAACAAAAGCAGGAGTGGCAGAGGGAGAGGGAGAGAGAATTTCAAGCAGACTCTGTGCTGAGCACAGAGCCCAACACAGGCTCGTTCAAGAGACTGCACCCAGGCACCCCAAGGACTTTGGTTTTTATCCTAATACTGGAAGCTATTAGAAATTCTTAATAGAGGAGTAACATGAGAAGAGACTGCATGGGCAAAGGAGGAAACAAGAAGATAAGTTAGGAAATTCCTGCAAATGTTAGTTCCATCAATTCCTGGTTCAAGACAGCAGCTTGGACCAAAGTGTTAGCATTAAAGGAGATGAAAAGTTGTTGGAATCTGGATATATTTTGAATATGGAGCCTATAAAATTTGCTGATGGACTGGATTTGGAATTGAGAGCACCAGAAGAATCAAGGATAAAATTCTAGTCTAAGAAACATGAAAATGGAACTGCCTTTCTTGAGATTGGGAGGACAGTTAAAGATCAGGGTGCAGGAGGTAGGGGTGGGATGGATTGGGCATTTGGTTTGGGGCAAGATTATTTTTTGTGTGTGTTTTAATTTGTTTTTGAGGGGGTCTGTTAACCGTCCAAGTAGAAATGTTTAATAGGCACTTGGATATACAAGTTTAGATTGTGTTCAGGAGAGAAATGTTTAGTGATAACAGTAGGAGCGCCCTAAAGTTCAGCTTTAGGTTTGGGTTTAGAGATAAATTCTGTTATTCAACTTTGGAATAAAGTGAATATATTGCATGTGGGCATTATTTGTGGTACTTGTGATCATGGCCATATAAAACAATTGTTAATAATTCTCAACTATTTAAATAAATAGTGAATAGACTGAAAGCCATCATCCCTGTTATCAGAGAGCTTGTTAGCTAGATAACTTTAGGAAAAATATATTCCTTGTTAACAATAAATGCTTATGGAAATTTAAATAAATCATCAAAAAAGAGTACTTGAGTATTAACATATCATAAGGATAATTTTTTGTAAAATATTTGATATATTAGCTCCATATATTAAATAAAATAAACCTTTCAGCATGTATTTATTTTACAGTCATTTAATTTTACTTAGGCCATAAGCCTGAAAGAAAAAAATTCTACTTGGGAATTCTCAAATACACCAAAAACTCAAAAGAAATGTGAGTTTTATCTCTTTCCACAAAAAAAAAAGAAAAGAAAAGAAAAGAAATCACCAAGACTATCATCAGAGTGTTGACTCAACACTAGTGAGGAACCCAGCTCCTTCCCTCTTCTCCCACAGGACATGGAACCTATCTTTTCACCTCAAAGTCACATACTGCTCCAGGGGAACAAAATGGCTACCAGAGCTCTGAGGGGAGAAGATGAAATGGAAGGGGCAAAGAGCATCATCAATCTGTCTCCACTTGGAGCAGTCTTCCCACATGTCCCACACAATGATGTCCAAACTTAGACAATGGTTACACCTAGCTGGAATGGACTACTAGGTTTTAGTCTTTTATCTGGATACATTACTGCTCTGGATTGAATTAGATTCCAAGGAATACTGAAATGTAACTAGTCCATCCTATCTATCATCTTATAATAGAAAGGTTGATAAATAGAAAGGATATAAAGCATATGAGAGAAAGAAAAATGGAAGAATTACTGGGAACAAAAAGAGAAAAAGTAAATATGGTCTTTGGAGAACAGCACTTTGGTATAAAGAGAAATTGACAGAGATGAAGGGAAGAAAACAGGATAAAAACAAAAGGCAATCATTTATTTACTTGCCTGTTATTAATATCCACTATTTTAATAAAATTAAATAGATCAATCAAATATAAAAAGATGATCTCTGAAATATCTCCAAAAGATAAGTGGTCTTTATTATTTCTGTTATTTTTCACTATAGTGGGATTTGGAGAGGCAACAAAGTGAGACTAAAAAAAGCACTGGAGTGCCTGCCAAAAACTCCTAGAATATGGTGCTGGTTCTTCCATTTATTAATTTTCAGAATAATAGAAGAATAATGTCCAATCTATGGCTATCTCACAAGTTTATTTTAAGAATTAAAAGGGCCTGTTTTCCAGAGCTTTGAAAACTATTAAGTACTGTTACAAATAAAAGGTTAGCTCATTATACTTAATCACAATCATTATCCAAGAGCTCAGTAAATAAAGGTTAGAGGATGATCACAAGGCACTTCACACTGGAGAATTGATCCAGGAATAACTCCACAGAAACGCAGAAATAAACGTTCCCATTTAGCCAAAGAGGAAGTACTATTGACCCTTTAGTTTACAGTTAAATTGCAACAACTGCCTATACAGGTTTGTCAGTTTTCTCCCTGTCAATTTTTAGCTAAAATTATACCACAAAATAGTCTCTTTTTTTAAATCAAACTGAAAGGTCCCAGTTGGATCCTACTTAAAAAAACCGAGCCCTGGGAAGAGGGTGGTGGGATGGTTTAGCCTGGTGATGGGTATTAAAGAGGGCACATTCTGCGTGGAACACTGGGTGTTATGCACAAACAATGACTCATGGAACACTACATCAAAAACTAATGAGTTAACGTATGGTGATTAACATAACAATAAAAAAATTAAAAAAAGAACCCGAGCCCAGGGGCAATTTAATCATGTCTCCTGGGTAGTCAAAAAATCATGTCTCCTGGGTAGTCAAAAAATCCCAGTTTCTATCAGGGATCTTCCATATGTACCCTGCTGTTAGTAAAACAATGCTTTTCCTGGTCCTGCACAAGTTTTTCCCAGCCATGTTGTTATACCAGGTGCTATAAATTCTAGGGACCACAGAAAGGATTGTAAAATCAATAAAGTTTTCAGTTTCTTAACTTTCTGCATGGAAGAGCTACTCCTTGGTTGGTTTTACAATCAAATGTAAAATGTATTGTTAACCCCTATTTTCTTTTTTTTTAAGATTTTATTTATTTATTTGACAGAGAGAGACACAGCAAGAGAGGGAACACAAGCAGGGGGAGTGGGAGAGGGAGAAGCAAGCTTCTTGCTGGGCAGGGAGCTAGGGGCTCCATCCCAGGACCCTGGGATCATGACCTGAGCCAAAGACAGATGCTTAACGACTGAGCCACCCAAGACGCCCCAAACCCTATTTTCTTGTTAACCAAAAAGATATTAGTTAACTTCTCTACCTACCTTTCATTATTTTAGACTAAATACTATTGGCCCTAATACTTGCTTTAAACAGAATAGAAATGATCTCTCTTCAGTTGTTATTCATTATGGATTAACCATTCTCCTTTATTTCTTATATGCCTCTGATATTCAACCTCAGTCTATCAATTTTCTGCCTTTAGAAGCTATCAGCCAAAGATGATTATGTGCTCTCTCTATGGCCTATTCTTACTTGTAAAATGAAATCTTAATTGCATAAAATAGTTTGGGCAATTTTTTATGTGTCAGAAATCCCTTTTTTACTAAAGGACTATCTGCTACTTTTCTGAATCAAATTTTCTTGATTCACTATTAAATTGCCTTTGCCAATTATGTATGATAATAACATTTCACTACTAGCTATTTAAATAATGATGTTTATGTTGCTATAGGGATGTTGTGATATTGAATATTAGAAAAAAATCATTAGAGAAATTAAGACATCAAAATGTTAGCCAATAAAGTTTTCATTCATCATCACTGAATATTTTTCCGTCCCAAAAAAGCCAACTATAAATAATTTAAATGCAGTTCTATATTGAATCAGTAGGAATATAGCAAAATCTTGGCTCTGCAGTCTATTCTTATCTTATTATTCAATGATTTATGTTAGTTAATATTTATTATGATGTTATAAAGAAAAATACTAAAAAATAACATGGGAAATAATGTATTCTATAGTTCAAGTCATTTGGACTTATATAATCAATCAACAGTAATTAAAGAGAACTATACAATGAGTTAAATAATCTATAAAGGAACCCTTGTTGGTTACTTTATGAATATACTTATTTAACTATATTTCCTTAAAGAAAAAAATTGAATAATTATATATCCTGTTATATTGTTTGTATCTATATCCATAATACAGCTTCTGAGAAAAAGAAAATATATATATTAACATATGTATAATATTTTATTTTTTTCCAGAAAGTCCATAGTAGAGAGAAATGCCATTAAACTAAATATTGAGAAACCTAGATTTCAGTCTTGGCTCTTTCTCTCACCAGCTATGTAATGGTTGAACATGCCTTAACTCTTGGGTTTTCACATTCCTGATTTGTAAGCAGAGATTGGATCAGATGATACATAAAGTCCTGTCTACCTTAAAGATTCTACAATTCCATGAAATATAATTTCAAGAGTGTCCAAAGCCTTTACCCTGCATAGATAAAATTCACAAGAATCAGCTTTTTCTTTCACTTGGATCAAAGGTGACTAAAACTGATAAAAGCAATTTGTTAAATTCTTCTTCATGACAAGGCATTCCATCAACTCTGACCTAGATGCCTATCAAATACAACTTCTGATTTAACAGTTCACCAGTTATATTCTTAACTATCATAACGTGCTCATGAATGAAAATTTTGTGATAGTTCATTCCACCCCATCTCTGTTTATCATTTTAATCCTAATAATATATATGGGCCTTACAAATATTGTACTACAGTATGTGAACTAATTTTATAAATATTTCTAATAACACATTTGAAGGAATGCATTCAGCCAACCTATCACTCACTCCAAATATGAACGATTAACTTTCTTTCCCCTAGATGCTAATTGACTTTACTCTCTACCACAGAGAACAACTAAGATAGCTCAATGATGATATTTATAATATTAATATTTATAAATAGCAAAGAGAGATACAAAAGATAGGGAAATTGTGCTCTTTATTATGTCATTCATGCAATCAGTTACAAAAACTACTAAAATGTAAGATAACATTATGATGGAGAATAATATGTTACTTTTTAAAACCATAAATATCATTGCTAAACAACAAAGGGGAAATGAATAAGTCTTATGTGAATTACATCTATAAAATCTGACAAAATTATTCTAATGTAATCTTTTGTATTGCTTCAAAAGGACAATCTTCTATAAAAATGTTTTCCAATGAACTCTGCCTGAGATGCTTTTGAATTTTCTGATCAAAGATTAAAAAAATATTTTGCATGTGAAAAAATAAAGGCACTACAAAGATCTTGTATTCTGCTGTAACTGCCCTAGATAACAAAAATATATAGCTTTTCTTTCCTACTTTCTTTTTTGTGTGTGCTGAAACCTGGGACAGAAAAAATATATATCTTTTAAAATAAATACAAGCAGCATAATTTTACTAGTCTTTAAAGTAGATTGTAATTGTTGTGTTAAATTATGTATTTTTCCAAGGTTTTTTTTAACCAATGGTAATTAGATAAAAACAAAGTTTAGCATATATTTGAAAATTGTTTATCTAGCAGTATATAGTACCCTAAACAAAAGGTATTGTGAAAGACAATTCCAAGCCATTTGTTTATTATAGTATAAAAATTTAATACATCAGAGTACCATGTAAGTCTATTTCTATGAGAGTTTCTCCTTAAAGTGTACTACTACAAAGTACACTTACCACCACTGAAAAAATGATGTTAAGTCACTGTGTAAGTTTTTCCAAGCATTTTCCATTTCAAGTTATACTATAATTTGTAATAAATATTCTTTTTTATGGGTTTGTGTTCATTCAAATGAATAGTTGATAACTGGAATAAGAAAATGGACCTCTTTTTAAAAGTCTGTGTTCAGATGTTAACAGTGGTTATGACAGAAAGATAAATGTGAAGGAGAAAATGGGAGAAGAGCAAAAGTAAAATATACGCATCAGGGTTAAGAAAAAATAAAACCCAGGAGCACAACAAAAACTATTTTCCCCCACCTGGCATCAGATTTCTCTTAGAAAGAGAAATGTTTTAGATTAGAAAAATACCTTCAACTGCTTGGAGTTGAAAAGATAAAATTCAAGGGGCATAACTTTACAAAGAGAGTAAAACACAAAGCAAAATTCAATTCAATAATATTTTCTTAAAGATTTCTTTGTTTGTATTCATTAGGGATACTAATGGGTAGTTTTCTTATATTGAAATGTAACTGCATGTCTTTGTTATCCAGGATATGTGGGCTTCATCAAAAAGATAAATAATAATCCCATCTTTTCCATTTTCTAGGAAAGTTTCTGTAGGATCACTATTTTTTGTTCCTTAAATGTTTGTGCCTGATATTTTCTTGTCAGAAGATATTTAATTAAGAATTCAATTTCTTTAGTAAACACAGAATAAACTATTCAGATTTTGTCTTTCTTCTTGAGACAATTTTGGTAATTTATGTCTTTTAAGAAATTTGTCCATTTAATCTATATTGTCAAATTCTTTGGCACAAAACTTTTCATAATATTTTATTATTATTCTTTTAATGTGCAGAGAATATGTAAGATGTCCACTTTTTAATCTCTGATGTTACACAAGGGTTTTTTGTTAATTCAATTAAAAAATTTTATTGAAAGTATAAAGAAATATGGTTAGATTTTGTTGTACATATCCTTTGTATCTTAGCCTACTTATGGTTTTCCAATCTTATTAACTTTTTGAAAATAACTAGTCTTTTGTTTCATTATTCATTATCTATATTTTGTTTTATTAAGTTTCAAAGCTTCCTTCTTTTCTAATATAAACATTAAAAACAGATCACTACAGTACAGTATATGAGAAAAATCACTGATTTTGTAGTCAAGAGAGACCTGGGTTCTAATTTTGATGCTGCTAGTTACTAGCTACATTACTATTTTCTTACTTTATTAGTAAAATGGAGAAAATGACACCTGTATCACAGAGTAAGGGAGAGAATTAAAAGAGATAAGAGGCATGCCCAACTTCTTAGTTATTTTGATTATGGCATTCAAAATAAAATATGCCACATCTTAAGCTGAAATATTCATGTATCAGTTATCTGAATTCTTATAGTAATTAAAACATAATGAAAAAGATAACCTAACTCATATACCATTCACAATATATGTGTTTCATCAACTAAGGCATAAAATTTTCCAAAGCTGAACATTAAAAAAATTAAGGATAATTTCAGTCTACTTTTTCAAGACTATTTGGTTTCCATTAACTAGTTGAAATCATATACAATTGTTATACTCTTTTATTTAATCCACATTCTACACCATCATTACATCTGTCAGGATCAAATACTCACCATATTCAAATTTTATTACCTTTCAAATTCTCAAAATATGGATAATTAATTACATAAGAACTACAATACAAAAATAAAACTAACTCTCACAATTATCTTGTAAATTAATAAAAGCTTTTATAAAATGTTTCAATGGATTTTTAACTGTGATAGTTCCCAAACGTGTTTGTCTTTTAAACTGCTACTAAAAAAAGATTAATGCATAAAATGTTAGCCAATCTATGACTACTGGATGAAACAGGCGAGGGCTATGCCCATTACACTAAGATACTGGACTTCGCAAGGACAGCAGGCTATTTTTTTCAAACTGCTTTCTTCCAATTTTCTTCTTGTTAGTCTTCTCTCATAGCTAAATATGTAAGAATTTCAGACCTCTAAGAAAGGAGTGATTACCCACTTAAGTAACAGAACTCTAACCATGAAAGTCAGGCTTAGGTAAAAATTTCAAAAAGGAAAATTAAAAAAAAAAACAGTTGTCAGCCTTTATAGTAACTTAATGACTTTACCTTTATTTCTTTGACTCTTTGTTTAATTTCAATCACTCCCACTAGAGTGTAAACCCCATGTAGGCAAGAATCTTGTCTACTTTTGCTCGTCATTATAATCTAGCACCTAATACAGCACACCAAGATCAAAGTGTTCAATGCATATGTAGGAAAAATAAATGAATTGATTAATTAACTAAAATTAATAAGTATCTTTCTCTCTCCCTCTCTCCTAAATATAAGCAGTTATGGGGAAAGAAGTGAAATTTCCTTTAAATTCACTTTTTTCCAGGGAAACTGAGAAGTCTCTGCATAAATAAATAAATAAATAATAAATAAATAAAATGAAAAAACATAGAATTTATCATCCAGGTAGTTTGATTTACTAAGCTACTCTGCAAACTTTGACAAGACATCAAGTTAATAAGAGATTCTTATGATACAACAGAAGCAATAAAAAGATACTATTTTTTTGTTTTCTTATCTCTTAACTCCTACAGTTTTCTGCCTAGGTGTGTAAACTGTTCCACAGCAAAGCATCTAGGACAGATAATTACAGAAATACACAAAGAGGACTAACTACTGGAGATCCTCAGAGATGCAGGTGTCAAGATGCAGGGTGATATATAACTAGCTATTAGATTAAGTAAACTTCTCTCTCTGACACTCCTGATGGATAGCATGACATAACATAACTGGAGTTACAGAGGATGTTTTCAACTTAAATTTTGGAGATTATGGCTGCCAATTTTTATTTGCACAGCATAAAAATTGAAGTGACAAAGTGAATCAAGACATTAGGGAATTAAGATTCTTAATGAATTAAAGCTTCCAAGTTTGCTTTTGTTTCAACATATATTTCTAAATACATTCTATGCTATTGTGTGGCACTCCATAGTGCTTATGCCCCATTATGCTTCACTTAGGTAAGAGTCACTAACATACCCAAAGTAGGGTATATTTTTTGCTGGGATTCAAAAAATGATGGTTTATATTGCCTTCCCCAGATCCAGCCCAATCCCCCTTGTGACTCAACTGTTTGTACCCAGAGAACTTAAGTGGAAGCAGAAGTAGGATCTGTTGTGTTCAATTTTCATCTATGAAAAAAGGAACTGAACTTCAAAGGAATTTAGCAAGTGATTTGGGGCTAATTAACACCAGAGTTTAACCAAATGTGCTAGATTTCCTAAGCAGTTAGATTCCCCCAGGCTTATTGCTGCAGAAATTGTATTATTTAATTTTTTTTTTGCTTTACTGAGGTATAATCAACAAATAAAAATTATATATATTTAAGATACAACACGATGGTTAGATAAACATATGCATTGTGAAATGATTACCATAATCAAGCTCATCATCACCTCACATAGTTATTTTTTTTATGTGATGAGAACATTTAAGATTTACTCTTAGCAAATTTCAAGTATACAATATAGTCACCATGCTGTATGTTAGATCCCCAGAACTTAATCATCATATAACTAAAAGTTTATACCCTTTGACCAACCTCTCCCATTTTGCCCACCCCAGCCCCTAACAACCATAATTCTATAATCTGGTTATATGAGTTTGACTTTTTAGGATTTCACATATAAGTGATATCATATAGTATTTGTCTTTCACTGTCTGGCTTATTTCACTTAGCATAATGTCCTCAAGGTTCATCCACATTGTTGCAAATATCAGGATTTACTTCTTTTTTATAGCTGAATAATATTCCATTGTATATGTACACCACATTTTTTTATCCATTCATCTGTCAGTGGACACTTAGGTTGCTTCCATATGTTGGCTATTGTGAATAATGCTGCCATGATGTGGGAGTAGATATCTCTTTGAGACATTAATTTCATTTCCTTTAGATACATATCCAGCAGTGAGATTGCTGAATGATATTACAGGTCTATTTTTTATTTTTTTAGAAACCTCTATACTATTTTTCCATAATGGCTAAATTTACAGTCCCACAAACAGTGAACAGGGTTCTCTTTCCTCTACACCCTTGCCAACATTTGTTATCTCGTCGTTTTGATAAAAACCATCCTAACAGGTGTGAGATAGTATCTCATGGTGAATTTGATTTGCCTTTCCCTGGTGATTAGTGACACTGAGCATGTTTTCATGTACCTGTTAGCCATATGTATGTCCTCTTTGTAAAAATGTCTATTCAGGTTCTTCGCCCATTTTTAAATTGGGTTATTAGCTTTTTGCTGTTGAGTTATAGGGAAAAAGTTCCTTATGTGCTTTAAATATTAACCTCTCATCAGATATATTGTTCACAAATATTTTCTCCCATTCTGTAGCCTGCCTTTTCATTTTGTGAATTGGTTTTTGCTGTGGTGAAGCATTTTTGTTTGACATAGTCCCAACTTGTTTATTTTTGGGTTTGTTGCCTGTGCTTTTGGTGTAAATCCAAAAACTCATTGCCAAGACGAATGTCAAGGAAATTTTTACCTACATTTTCTTCTAGGATTTTATAGTTTTAGGTTTTACAATCAAGTCTTTAATCCATTCTGAGTTAATTTCTGTGTGTGGTGTAAAATAGTAATCCAGCTTCATTCTTTTGCATGTGGACCTCCAATTTTCCCAGCACCATCTACTGGAGACTGTGTTTTCTCCATTGTGTATTCTTGGCACCCTTGTCATAGATTACGTAACTGTTTATGTGTGGGCTTATTTCTGGGCCCTCTATTCTGTTCCATTAGGTTTTTTGTCTGTTTTCATGCCAGTACCATACTCTTTTAATTACTATAGCTTTGTAAAAGTGTGAGACCAGGAAGTGTGATGCCTCCAGTTTTGTTCTTTCTCAAGATTGCTTTGGCTATTCAGGATCTTTTTGGGGGGAGGGGGCTCTACACGAATTTTAAAATTGTTTTTCTCTATTTCTGTGAAAATATCATTGAACTTTTTTTATTATGTTCAATTAGCCAACAATAATACATCATTAGTTTTTTTATGTAGTGTTCAATGGCCATTGAAATTTTGATAGAGGTTGCAATAAATTATAGATCATACTATAATTATGCTAACTCTATATTACCTTTGGGTACTATGGACATTTTTAAATATTAATTATTTGAATCAGGAACACATCATATCTTTCCACTTATTTGTATTTTCTTCCATGTCTTTCATCAATGTCTCATAGCTTTCAGTGTACATATTTTTTACCTCCTTAGTTAAATTAATTCCTAAGTATTTTATTATTATCTATGCTATTGTAAATGAGATTGTTTTCTTGATTCTTTTCTGGATAATCCTTAATTTAATTTTTTAAATAGAGTTCTCAGTACTTACAAGTTCACAACACATCCAACTGTGCACCTTTTTCCACCACAGTCATTGTTTTAAGAAAGAAAGATAAAGTTACAAACATAATGAATGTAAGGAAATAGAAAGGGATGCGGGGATAAAATTCAGAAAGAGTAAGTAAGATATTTTCCCCTATAATTTCAATTTATTTTATATGATGAGATTTCTATAAGACGTCTCTTATTTTAGAATAAAAATATTGCCAACTGTATTAGTTTTCAATTGCTGAAGAAGTTACCACAAATTTGGTGGCTTAAAATAATACAAAAATACTATTTCAGAATTCTTTAAATCAGAAGTCTGGTGGGCTTGGATTACTTCTCTGCTTCTATCTCACAAGGCCAAAATGAAAGTGCCTGCAGAGATACATTCCTTTCTGAAGTCTCTAGAGAAGAATGTGTTTCAAAAAACATTCAGATTTTTGCAAGAAATCAGTTGCATACAGATGTAAGAGCCCCCATTTCCTTACTGGCTGGTGTCTAGGGGTCATTCTCCACTTCCTAAACCTGCAGTATTGCTTCACTCAAAGCCCCCCTCCTCCATCTTTAGTGCCAGCAGGGAAAAGTAGAATCCTCTCACATTTTAACTCACTCCTCTTCCTCTTTCTTCTGCTGCATCTCTCACCAACTCTTCTGCATTCTTTTTCCAATTTCAAGGGCCAATGTGGTTAGATCAGGCCCACTGGAATTAATACAAGATAATCTCCCGAATTTAAGGTCACCTGATGAACAGCATTTAATTCCATCTGTAAAATCCCTTTACCATGTAATATCAACATATATTCACAGGCTCTGGAGATTAAGGCACAGGCATCTTGAAGGGGGGCAGAGTGGGAAGGCATTATTCTGTCTACCAAATCTATAATTTATGACAATTAGTTGTTCATCATTCATAATATTCTAAATATAACAGTTACTCAAATTCCACCAAACTTTTGCATAATCTCTAAGTAATCTGAAGTACAATTTATGCTTGTACTCTGAAAAAGCAAAGAAGACCACTGAAGGTGTGTTTTCATTATTTCTTACTGACATAAGTTCACTTCAATTTGTACTTAATAAAACCTGTGGTTGAGATATGAGAACGATTCTGGAAAAGTGCAGTGAGATGGAAAACTGTCTTTCTGAACTTTCTCCTACACTAAAAAATAATTCACAGTATAGTTCAAACAGATAGGAATTGTTACAGTTTCTGAAAGCATGTACCCTGCAATGAATTTAATTTAATCTTTACAAAATAACTTGACTGGAAAACACAGTTCAGAAGGCCATGCTGAACAATGAATTTCATTTATAGCAAAATAAAATGGCTAAGAGTACAACTATTATCTCTACTTCATATACTACACTGATGTTATGATTTTATATAACTCCATTTTTCTGCCTAGTACTGAATGCAATTTTGAAGTTGTCAGAGTCAAAAATACTTTAGAATACAAATAATCTCTATGAAATATAGTTTACATCACATTGAATCTCAAGTTGATAGTTTTCCTTCTAATTTTTTACAAATATGAAATCTTATTTTTTTCTTATTATAGTCAATTAAGAATGATTAGTCAAACTTCAATACCTCTACAATTATCAAGATTATGAATCACATAAATAGAACTGTTATGACGTTATCAAGATAGTAATCATATAAAAAAGTATTTTTGCAAGGTGACTTCAATATAGAGCAACCTGTTGTCTTTTTTGGCAAATATACATATTATGATGCACCTTATAAATACTTATGTGAATTCCTTTTTAAAATATAGACATGTATACCAAATCTACAACTTTATCAATACTAATCTTTAAAAATAAAACTAAATTCATACTGCCCATTTCTAGAAAGATTACTTTGCTAATTGTGTGAAATGTGTATATCATAAAATTCAACTAGTCTAGAAACATTATAGCAGTAATGAGTAGTTCACAATACAGTAGTCCCTCCACTTATCTGTGGGGGATACATTCGAAGACCCCCAGTGGATGCCTGAAACTGCAGATAGTACCAAGCTTTATATATATATATATCATGTTTTTCCTATACATACATACATATGATAAAGTTTAATTTATAAATTAGGCACAGTAAGAGATTAACAATAATAACTAATAGTAAAATAGAAAAATATACTTAATAAAAGTTAATGTAATCTCTCTCTCCCTCTCTCTCTCTCTCTCAGAATATATTAAAGAGAGAGGAAAATCAAGAAGCAGACTTTTAACTATAGAGAACAAACTGGTGGTTAAGAGAGGGGAGATGTGTGGGGGGGATAGGTTAACTAGATAATGGGGATTAAGGGGGGCACTAGTCATGATGAGCACCAGGTGTTGTATGTAAGTGTTGAACCACTAAATTGTACACCTGAAACTAATATTACACTGCATGTTAACTAACTGGAATTTAAATAAAAACATATATATATGTGTGTATATATATATACATATATATATATAATTGTACTATACTTACCCTATATATAATTGTACTATACTCACCCTAATTCTTCTTGTAATGATGTAAGATGATAAAATGCCAATGTGATGAGATAAAGTAAGGTGAATGATGTGCATCATGACATAACATTAGGTTACTACTGACCTTCTGACTATATTTCAGAAGGAGGATCATCTGTTTCCCAACCACAGTTGACAGAACGTAACTGAAATCATGGAAAGGGAAACCACAGATGGGAGGCGGGGACTACTATACTACCATAGTGAGTAAGGATAGAGTATCAACTCTAAAATTGATAGGGTTACTAAACAGCTGGAAATATTTCCTAAACAACAGTAACAAGAATTTAGTGACTGCCAGGTTTAATATGCAAACTCTAGAAATGAAAAGTATATATACAGATCTTCCTTGACTTACAATGGGTTTATAACTTAATCAACCCATCTAAGTTGAAAATATTGTTTAATTTGCAAATGCATTTAATAAAACTAGCTTATGGACATCAAAGCTTAGCCTTGCCTAACTTAAATGTGCTCAGAACACTTTCATTAGCCTACAGTTGGGTAAAACCATCTCACACAAAGCTTATTTTATAGAAGTGTTGATTATCTCATGTAATTTATTGAATACTGTACTGAAAGTGAAAAACAGAATGGCTGCATGGGAACAAAATGGTTGTAAGAATATCAGTCGTTTACCCTTGTGATCACACAGCTGACTGGAAGCTGAGGCTTTGCCACTGCCCGGCATCAGGAAAGAGTTTCCTAAGGCATATCGTTAGCCCAGGAAAAGAGCAAAATTCAAAATTCAGAATACGGCTTCTATCAAATCTGTATCATTTTCATACATTGTAAAGTCAAAAAATCATAAGTCAAGCCATCATAAGTCAGGGATCATCTCTATATACTTTTATGAGCATGAAAAATTTCTGAGAGAATGAAAGTATGTAAGATTGAATAAAACTTCAGTCCAGGGCAGCACCGAAGGAGCAATAAGTATGCAGGACAGAACTGGGGGTGGGGGGCAGGGAGGAAGTGACAAGAGTTGTTATCTGAGGTACCTGAGCAAGAACAATTAAGCACTACCACTTACCTCTCTCAAGAAGCCACATAAGTCTCTGTCTTATGTTCAGCCAGGAACAGGTGTGGAAAGGTGGCTGGAACAGAGAGAACAAGTGGAAAAGCAGGGACGGAGACATAAGGGAAGTGTCTCAGATGGTTAGTGAAACACAGTATGTGAAGGCCAAATGTTAAAGTACCCCCATTTATTGTTATATTTTAGCTATATTTTCTTGTTACTGAAAACAGTTCAGAGAGCAAGCCCTAACAGCAGCAGCTCCTTCCTCTGGCCCTGGTGGGATATACCAACACAGACATTCTAGAGTCTGACAACTGTGTGACCATGTGTTCTGGTTTCCCAGGACCTTGGTCTATGCCTATAATTCTCATGTCCCAAATCAATTTAGCATTTATTTTGAAAACAGTGGCCAAATTTGCATGATACATCTTATAAACTCTCTATCTAGCAAAGAATCTCAATTACAAAGATGAGCACAAAAATCAAGTACTGACATACATTTAAGGAAAGACAACTCAATTAAGATACTTTTTTTAAAACCTCATAACCAAAGAAACAAAATAAAGGATCATTCAGAATCATAGTTTTAAATCAGAATATTTAATGTCTTAAAACAGGTAAGCTAACACATATAAAATGCTAGAAAATGTGGGATATAATAAAAACGACATTTATGAAAAATGCAAGTAGATACAGAAATCACTTCTCAGATTGTAGAACAAAAATATAAACACAAGGCTTGAATAGCAGAATGAAAGCTTTTGCAGATGGGTGGATGGAAAATGGGTCAAATTATACTCCAAGAACTCACAACAAAGACATAGAGAGAAGATACTAAAATAAAAAGTGATCTAGAGGCTAGAAGTTCCAACGTGAGCTAGCAAATAATAAAATATAAAGAAGGCTGAGGAGACAATATGAGAAGCAATAATTACTGGGAGTTTCTGAGAATGAGAGAAAAGCATATGAGCTCAGACTGAGAGGGTTCAGCTTGATCCAAGCAGAACAAATAAAACAAACAAGCAAACAAATAAAACTCTCATATCTATCCAAGCTAATGAAAATTAAAGACAAAAAGAATTCCTGAATGATTGCAACAAAAGGGAAAAAATTATATTGACAAAAGAATGCTCAGTACCAGTATGAGTGAGATACGAGAAGACCACTAAATATCATGAAAAACAAGGAAATCTCAGAAACAGGTAGAGAAGACAGATTCCCTAAAGAGACATGACAATTTGAGGACTGAATTGTCAACAGTGACCATGGAAGTCAGTAGTATGACTCTTTAAAGTGCTAAGGAAATTAGATATCAAATAGAATGATACAGCCAGTAAACAGGATTGCAAGAATAAAGATGACATTAAGACATTTTTATATTTTTTTAAATTAATTTGTTCAAAATTAAGCTCCTGATGGTCTCTCCAAAATCACCACCTCTTAGATTTGTCTCCATCTAAATTAATGGCAAATCTCTCCTGATAGTTGCTTGGACCCAAACCTCTAAGCCATCTCTGGCTTCTCTTTGTCTCACAGCCTACATCAGAACCAATGGCATATCTTATCAGCTTTGCCTTCAAAAAATACCTGGACTGTAATACTTATCACCACCCTGACAGCCAACACTCTGCTCCAAGCCACCATCATCTCTCACTGATACAGCAATAGCCTATTAATTGCTTCTTCTCGTGCTCCCCTCCAGTCTATAATGTACAGAGTAAACTTGTTAAAACAAATCATATCCATTCAAACCCCTCTAATAGCCTTCCATCTCACCATGAAGCATGACTTACCAAGCCATGTATCATCTGGATATACATTACATCTCTGGGCACATCTACTAATCTCCAAATAATTCTTTCTGCAATAGCCTTACTGGCCTGCTTGCTGTATCTTGAACTTGCCAAGCCCTCTTGTAGAATCTGTTCCCTTTGCAATGCATTTTCATTAGATACCTTCATGTTCCCTCAGTTCTTTCAGGTCTTGACTTAAAAGTTACATTCCCAGTAAGACTTCCTTTACCCTATCTAAAATTTTACATCGCATTTTTCTGCTTTATTTTTTCTGCTACAGAGTGTAAGATAGAATATAACTATATATTTTATGTTTTATCACGCTTATTCCCTGTCTTCCTCCCTAGAATTTTAGTTCTATGAAAGCAGGGATTTCTGTATATTTTATTTTATTCCAGTATACAATATATACTGACTTGAATGAATAAATGGAAGTATTTATCACTAAAGTCTGTAACTAAAGGAATTTCTAAAAGATACACTTCAAGAAGAAGAAAAATGACCCTAGGAGGAATGTCTGAACTTTAGAAAGGAAATGAAAAAATAATAGATATGGGTGAATCTAAATAGCATTTTATTGCAGAAGACAATTTATAAGGTTAAAGAAAACAAAGCTAAAGCATTGTTCAGGAAAACAAAGATCTTGATGAAATATAAACATTATTAAGTGTGCATCTAGCAACATCTAGGGTATTTAATAAAAAAGCAAAAATAGGAGTATATAGATTCCAAACCAGTAGAGCAAACAGATGAAATCGGGTGGTGGTAAGAGGATGGTGGAGAGGCCCTGAGTCATTTTTTTTTAAAAAGGCAAGAAATAAAGAAATACAGAAAAGTAGAGAACAACAGAAAATAGAGATTTTGTAACCTGGTTATAAAAACAAAATCCACCTATTCCTGAATATGTTAGTAACAAAGGGGACCCACTAAAAACATATAGTCAGAGAGAAGAGTTGAAAGTAAAAGGATGAAGAATGATAACCCAGACAAATTCTAACAACAACAAAAGGCTGATATAACTAAGAAGTATTAGTAGAGATAAAAAGGGGCATTATAATATGATAAAATGTTCAGTTCAACAGAAGGCTCTAATATGTAGTCTCCTATAGTAGTATTGTTCAAAAATTATTAAGTTAAAATTAAACAGACCCTGAGGAGTAATTGTAAAATACATCATTACAGTGGGGTTTTTTGACATACCACTAAAAGTAATTAATATATTAAGCAAGATAGAGAAGATAAGAAAAATTCAATTAATAACCTTGATCTAGCTGACATCTACAGCATTATATGCAAATACTGACAAATACACATATCAAGTGTAAGAGAAATATTTACTAAAATACTATGTATTAGGCTATAAAACAAGCCAAGAGATTTCAAAAACTGGACAGTATGTAATTAACATTTCTTGACTACAAAATTTACAACTTAGTTAATAATTATTAAAAAAACTATTTTAATAAGGCTATAAACATTTGAAAAATGTAAATATAGTTTTAAATAATATAGGTCAAAGTATATATGATAATGTAAGTTAGTATAAATTTAGAACTGAACGATACTGAAAATACTGTAAGCAAAAGGAAGAGGCAAAAAATAAATAAATGCTATTGCTATAAGCCAGTGAGATTTCGAAACTATCTACTTACAAATAGAGCAATAACTAATTAAAAACTTTCCAAATCTTTTTTCTTGAAACTAGATGGAACAAACAAAATCTGGCAACAATGACTGATGAGGAAAATTCAAGAAAGGAATATTACAGGATAACCTCATTCACAAATATATGTGATGTGGAACTGGAACAATCCTTGAGATAATATTATAGATCTAAGTGTGAAAAACAAAGCAATAAAATGTCTACAAAATTATTTAAGAACTATGATAGGGATATAATTCTTAAACAAGATATAAAAGCAGTGACTTTAAGGAAAAGATTAATAAATTCAATATTAAAATTGAGAAGTTATGTTTATTAATAGAAATAATTAAGAAACTGAAAAATGAATCACAGAGGAGATACCATTTACAGTATGTATAACTATCAAATATAACCATAATATATTAAGAACTACTAATCAATAATAAAAATAATCTAATAGATGAATAGAAAAGAGACATGAAAAGGGACTCTCAAAAAAATATCAAAATGACCAAAGAACATATGAAAAAGTATAAACTTCATTAGTCATCAGGAAAATGCATAATAAAACCTCAATGAAATACTCCTAAACCAGAATGGCTAAAATGAAAAAGACTGACAACACCGTATGTTGGTGAGATAGTGGAGCAATTGCAAATCTCACACATTACCGGTGAGAATATAAGTCACTCCATCCACTTGGAAAAACTGTTGAGCAAGATCTAATAAAACTGAACATCCACCAGACTCTATGACCCAGGAACTCCACTCCTAGGCATATAAATCAAGAGAAATGTATTTTTATATGCACCAAAAATATATGTACAACATTCACTATTAACAGTACTCATAAAAGCACTAAACTGGAAACAACCCAAATTTCCATCAGTAGTATGATAAGATGGATAAAGAAATAGTGATACATTCTTTTTCTTTAATATTTATTTTATTTTAGAGAGAGGGAGAGAGAAAGAGGGAACATAAGAGTGGAGGAGGGGCAGAGGAAAAAGGAGAGAATCTCAAGCAGATTCCCTGCTGAGCATAGAGCCTGACTTGGGGTTCCATCCCATGACCAATGAGACCATGTCGTGAGCTGAAACCAAGACTCAGACACTTAACTGACTGAGCCAGCCAGGTGCCCCTGTGACACATTCTTATGTTGAGAATAAACTAATGATTGCCACCTGAAACAACATTGTTTATAGGCCACAAATTATAAGGTTGAGTGAAAGAAGCCATACACAAAATACACCTCATTACTCAAATTACACAAGTTGAAAATAGTCAAAATATAGCAAAGATGACAGAAGCCAGAATAATGGGTAGTGACTAGGACAGAGTTAGGGGAGGGATTAAGGATGCTTGTAATGTTCTGTTTCTTCACTTAATAATGTTTACATGGGCACTTCAATTTATGAAAATGCACTGAGATATAAACTAATAATTTGTGTACTTTTCTATAATATTTTTAATGTAATAATTTTTTATTATTAGGTAAGGCCGTAAGGTTTCATTGTCTCCTGGAAATATAAATTTGTTATTTCCATTATTGCTTTGTAATATATTTATAATGAAAATTACATGATACCCAAAATGGGTAGAGATGGACACACTGAACCTATGTTGGTATAATTTAGCTTTACGTATAAAAAGTAGACTTTTAAAATATATTTTTAATATTGTAACATTTCTTAGAATTCCACATTTCATTACCTTTCCTCAAAATGCAAATCATTCTGTAGTGAAGAAAAAACTGCACATATAATCTTAAGTTCAAATATAAAAACTTTTAAAAACATGAGAATAATGTTTTAAAGGAATTGTAATGTGTTCAGGTAAGCCACGCTGATTCTTCAAAGTAAGGCACAGAAAAATCAATTTTTATCACTTGATATCTATTGCAATTAGAGAGCAATGCCAAGTCACTGACACACTAATGGGTTTCAAAATATTTCAAAAAGAGAAAGGAAATTGTTAAGTGTTTTAATTGAAATGCAGTTATAAGTATAACAAACTGGATAATATAATCTTTCTGTAAAGCTACCATATAATACTATCATAACATAGTGTTGACTTTTAATAAATTTATAGCATTGTCTAGATACATTTTATATAACTTTATATAATAATCCTACACTGAACTATTTAAAAACTTTTATTATATTTTCTACTATAAAAAGAGTTGTTTTTCTGTGTTCCAAGTGTTTGAATTCTAATTTAATTTTAGAACAGTTGTGTAGCATTTCCAAAGAGGACTGGTTCTACAAAAGTAGACATGGCTTGCTTGAAAAGAATATTATATCTGACAGAAACATATTTTTCATGTATTCAACTATAACATTATCCTACATGGAAATGATTAAACTTAAAGTAGATACTAGGTTTTCTAATTTATGGGGTATAAAATTAACAGTTGTAAATTTTTCTGACCACAAAGATTATAGTAATTACATGTAAAAAGTAGAACCACTTCAAGAATATCACAGTCTTCAGTTTCCCTTAAACTTCCCTTCTTGTTATTTAGTTAATAACATTTTATACTTTGAGTCTCCTAATTTCTATGATTATATTCCCTGGGCTTAGAAGAAACATCCCCTCTCCAACAAACACACACATTTCTACATTTTACACTTTACTACCATTCAACCAGGTCAAAAAATCTATCTTCCTCCTTCCTTTCCCATCTTTCCTTCTTTTCTTCCTAATCCTCTCCTCCTATCCTAATGCTATATCACATTATTGTGAATAAAACCTTTTCATGTTGGAGGGTATTTCAAAGACTAGCACAACTTGTGCCTGATGCATCTAGATTTCTTTCAACCAACAGTATAGACACTATGGTGAATATGTAACCAGACATGAATCTGGAGTAGTAGTTTGGCCAGTGACACAGTTGGGTGTTATTCAGAATTAAAATTACAACAGAATAAAGATCATATTAACCCTTGCCCCCAATTTCTTTTTTCTTTCTCCCTTAAGATTCACTTCCTCATAGTATATACTAGGGAAGGAAGTATGAGGATTGTCTCATTATTTTTTACATTCTCCACAGCACGGTGGGTCCTTCATCCATTCCCAGGCTAATACGGGCTGGGGACAGGGAGAGGTAATAGGGAGTTATTGTTTAATGAGTATAGAGTTTCAATTTTACAAGATGAAAAGAGTTCTAAGTATGGATGGTGGTTATGGTTGCAGAACATTATGAATTTATTTAATACCACTGAACTGCACATTTAACAATGGTGAAGATGATCGGGGTACCTGGGTGGCAGAGTCAGTTAATCCTCAAACTCTTGGTTTCAGCTCGGGTCATGATCTCAGGGTTGTGGGATAAAGCCCCCCATCTGGATCTGTGTTCTGCATGGAATCTGCTTGAAATTCTCTCTCCCTCTCCCTTTGTCCCTTCCACTCATGCTCTCTTCTCAAATAAATAAATATATTTTTTAACAGAGAGAGACACAGTGAGAGAGGGAGCATAAGCAGGAGGGAGTGGGAGAGAGAGAAGCAGACTTCCTGCAAAGCAGGGAGCCGATGCAGGGCTCGATCCCACGACCCTGGGACCATGACCTGAGCTGAAGGCCGACATTTAACAACTGAGTCACCCAGGCGCCCCAATAAATAAATATTTTTTAAAAATGGTTAATGAGGCACCTGGGTTCATCAGTTGGTTAAGTGTCGGACTCTTGGTTTGGATTCAGGTCATGATCTCAGGGTCCTGAGATGGAGCCCTGTGTCGGGCTCCACACTCAGCACGGAGTCTGCTTCTCCCTCTGGCCCTCCCCCTGCTCATGTGCTATCTCCTTTTAAAATGAATAAATAAAATCTTAAAGACAGATAAATAAATAAATAAATAGATAGATAAATAAATAAATAAATAAATAAAATTTTAAAAATGGTTAAGATGATCAATTTTATGTTATGTGTATTTTACCACACACAAAAAAGAACTTAGAAACCTGTACACTAACAGTTTTCCAAGCCTCCGGCTCAGGTCATGATCTCAGGGTCCTGGGATTGAGCCCCTCAGACTCCCTGCTTAGCAGGGAGTCTGCTTCTCCCTCTCCCTCTCCCTCTGCCCCTCCCCCTGCTTGTGCTCTCTCTCACTCTGCTCTCTCTCAAATAAATAATAAAATCTTTAAAAATAAAAAAGAGTAGAGTTAAATCTACACTTGGCATCAGTGTCATCCCATTCTTTGCAGCCTTTAGAGATCAGGCTTATTTCTCAAGAACTAGGTCCTTGAGGGCATTCACTCCTAATAAAAACAAGTTTCATCAATAACAAAAATCTGAAAAAAAATAATAAAAATCTGATCTGAGATGAAGACTTCATGAATCAAGGATTTTTGTTGTGAGGCTTTATTTTGGGGTTTTTTGTTTGTTTTGTTTTGTTTTGTGAAGGGGTATGTGGTTGGTTTTGCTTTCTAATACAAAGAGAAAGGTCTTTGCAATCTCTTTATCTGTTCTTTTAGCTTCCTCAAAATCTTAACATGATGAAAAGTCTAACAGATCAGTAACAATCAACACTAAGAAGGCACAATTGTGTAATTTTTGGCTTATTTTCTCTAAGTTATATATATATAACTAATATATAGTTAAGTCTTTCTCTTTAATCATAAGAAAGTTTGATACTTGTTGTCTCAAAACATAACTGCATTTGAACCAAGATAATTTCTGAGTTTTACTGATTTCTTTGCCCTATTCTTAAATAAAATATTATATGAGCACTAAAGAAACATGCACCGCAGTAGAAAATGCTATGATTCTTCATCATCAAATAATATTCCATTGACTTCTGTGTATTATTTCAAATAGTCTATCATTAGCAGACAGTTTATTTCCAATGTCTTTCTACAATATAGATATTACTGTACTTCGCTTTTATTTTCCTTCCATTGATTTAATTTGAAGAAAATAATATAATTCAAATTTTTACCAACCTTGGACTTTCACTCTCAAATAATATTAATTCATCCACTTTCCAATAAATTTATACATGATTTTGGAAACAGTTGTGATGTATCAACTAATAATTGATTTTTATTATAATTACCTGTGGACATTTTTCTCCCTTGCTAGATATAAGATATTTGATGACAAGGATTGAGTAGTACTCCTTCAGGCACTCATAGCAGTGCCTGAAACATAATATGTGCTCAAAAAGTATTTTCTATAAAGAATGAATGAATGAACAAAAAAAGAACCATCTGGGTCTTATTCCTGTTTACTATTTTCTATCTGTATTAATATGAGCAAATTATTATTTTTTTTTTTTTTAGTTACCTGACTTTCCATTTTCTCCCTTATAAAGACAGTGATCATTAACTCATAAGCTAGTTGTGATAATCTGGTAATATATGTGAAATGCTTTGAAAACTTAAAACTTTCACCCAAATACAACACATAGATTTTAATCATTAATTTATCTAAATTGAGAGATTTTCCTCTGTGTAGCTATTATCTACCCAACCCTAATGTTCTCTCCCGCCTTCTTATATGATTTCAGAACATGGATCATCTTACTACATTACCCTATCAAATATTTCTTAGATAGCTTAATATTATTGTTGATAGCCTTTCTAATCCTGGACTTAACCTTACTCTTGATTTGACTTCAATTATAGGAATGAATACATCTTCAACTTAATAATTACATGGAATATCAACTTCCTATTCTTGGACCACATCACCTTTGAGACTTATACTGAAGCCTTGTCTTGCCAACCAGTCCAATTATTCCATATTTTTACTTAGTACTAACTTTATCTGCCTTCATTTGTCTTTCTCTGCTTAGAAATTGTTCTAATTATCTACTGCTGCATAAAAATCTGCCCCTCAATACCAGTGGCTTCAAACAACACTAATTATTTATTTTGCTCAAAAATCTGCATTTTAGGCATGACTCAGAAGAAAAGGCTCATCTCAGCAGTACATGGTGTCAGCTGGGGCAGCCTGACTGGGGACCGGAGGTTCTGCTTCCACTCCCACTCACCTACAAGACTGACTACTCCATGCTGGATGTTGGCTGGCATCTAGGCTTGGGAGCCTCACTTCTTCTTCACGGACCTCTCCTGGGCTGCTTGGTTTGTGCACTGGTAGAATGGCTAGTTTAAAGAGTAGGCATTCTGAGAGGACCATCCAAAAGTGGATGAAGTTTTTACAATTTAGCCTCAACAGTCACATAGCAACTCTTTTGCCACACTTTATAGAAGCAATACCAAAGGTCCACCAGGGAACTAGAAATAAACTTCAGTACTCAATGGGAGCAGTATTAATTCTGCACTGTGTGAAGAACATATAGGATGAGATATATTGTGGCAAAAACTTTGGAAAACACAAATTTTCATAGTCCATTCTCTGACTATAATTCACATCTCCCATATGTAAAATGCAAGCAACCCTACTGTGAAGACTCCCAAATTTCATCCCATTGTGGCTTTAACTTGAAGTTCAGAATTTTGTCATCGAATTCTGGTTCAAATGGGATGAGACTCCTCTGGCTTAATTCCTCTGTACAACTCTTTGAATACCATTCTTGATGTAAAGGCCCTGAACTAAAGAGACAACTTACTGCCCCACAGATATCCTATAGACTAATGATTGAACAGACATAAGATAAAGGCTATCAACACAGCTATTCAAAGGGAGAAAAATAGGAAGGACATAGCAGTCATAGGCTCATGGCATTTCAAATTCAGTAGAGTACATGTTGCCAGTTCCTAGATAAGGGTCCAGTCCTAATTCCTAGGAGTTGTTCAGTATGTTTCATGACTCCATTCTGTGGGTTTCTGGTTCCGTTCTCTTAAGTCATTCTTTTTCCATGAAAAGTAGCCCATGTTTGCAACTAGGTGGTTTTTCAGCCAATTTCCTACCTATAGAAATTTGAAAGTCCAAAGACCTCTTTTTATTTTATATACTGTGTCTATCCCTCTTAGTTCCAAGCTAATATAATTATTTTTTAAATGTGTGGCCTCTATGTTTTATCAATTTATAACTCATTCCATTATATAAAGTTATACCCACAAAATGTTTGAGATAAGCTCTACTTGTCTATATAAAATACATATATCATCAATTCTTTACACTAAGGCTATAACTCTACCTCAGATTTTGATTATATTATCCTTTATGTTCTACAATATTGTGTACCAGTTCTTTCCTACCTGTGCCCCCTGCATATTCTCTCCTTCTCAAATGAAATTTTTCCCATAGTCGTCAAGATTCTTTAGTATTCAAAAAGTGAGTAACTCCAAAAACTCAATATACTATGCATAGGATAATTCTGCCTCTAACATATGCCTATTAATAAATATGAGGGGCACCTGGGTGGCTCAGTCAGCTAAGCCTCTGCCTTAGGCTCAAGTCATGATCCCAGGGTCCTGGGATTGAGCCCCGAGTCAGGCTCCCTGCTCAGCGCTCTCTCTCTCTCTCTCTCTCTCTCTCTCTCTCTCTCTCTCAAATAAATAAATAAATAATAAAATCTTTAAAATAAATATGATCATTTGCAAATTATGTATAAATAAGAAGAATTTACTTGAAATATATATAAAGTACCCAATAAAATGAAATTGAGATTGAAACTAATAAAATTAGTTCATTTTCAATAATAACATTTCCATCATTTTTGGGGGGGTAGGGCAAGGGGAGAGGGAGAGAGAGAATCTCAAGTAGGCCCCACGCTCAGCATGGAACCCGACTGAGGTCAGTCAGTCAACTGACTGAACCATTCAACCATCATTTTTAATAAAGATATAGAATCAACAAATCCTCAAAATTGATCTGATCTATTTTTGCCTATACTCAAAATTACCTTGCATTTTAACATACCAACAGCATTTCTGTAAGCTACAGAAAAACAACAAAAATTATGTATTTACTGCACTAGGTTAACAGTACCCAGCAAGAGAGATAAACTGCATTTTGATAAACTCTATAGCATTTCTGAGGCTATAATATTACAAGCCACTGAGAAAATAGAATAAATAATTAGTTTTCACACTACACTGATTTTATATCAAAGGTATTACTTATGTTTATTGAAAAAGCGAACAAAACTACCTCCATGGTATATGTTCAATTAACTTCCAAGATAAATTATATTTGTTTCCTGAAATAAATTCCTGTGGGAATGTGATGCAGAAATCACAATGTTTTTTTCATGAGAAATGATCGATACTTTCTACATAAAGTAAGTCTCAGTAACTCTTACGTTCAGCCTTCAAATATTGTCTTATATGCCACACATGTTGTGGCATCTTCCACTCATTTAAATATTTGATTTTAATAAAAATTATGCTTTAAAATTCAATTGTTTTTCTTCATTTAAAAATCTTAAAATAATTTTTACTTACTATAAAGCAATGTACATTCATTTAGAGAAAACAGTTAAAAAACTGAAAAGCAAAACAAAATCTTTAACAATCGAAGGATTTATACTTATATATTATTTTTTCAGTGAGGCCTTCTCTAATAACCTTCTTTGAAACTATGCACAAACCCATTCTGAACTCCCAGTCTTCCTTCTCTCTCTTATTTTTCTTCGTAGCATTTATAACCACCTGGTATTCATTCTTTCTTCTTTTCTCTCTTTATTTTTTCTTTGCTTTCTTTCATGTATCAATCTACTGATATATTTCTTCTATTAAATGTCTAATCCATTAAATGTCTCTTATACCTCAAATTAAGTTCTATAAAACAACAATGTTTATAATTTGTTCAAGGCTCTGGAATAGTGGTGAATACAAAAGAGACTCTCAGTGCATATTTGTTAAATGATTAATCAAATGAATCTCATCTTTTTACCAGATTTAAATATATACACCATGTTAAAAATTTTCATAGGACTCTATCCATTTGATGTATGAGAATTAACTAGACCACATTTTTCTTTCATTTAGGACATTTTTAAAGTTTTCATTACTAGTGTTCTTCGGTGAATTTCCTTAATGCTTAAATTTGAGGCATATCATTAATTATTCCCCTAGGGTAATCTCAGAAGTAGGATTTTGGGGTTAAATGGCATATACATTTGAAATATTCTGCCAGCCTGCCCTTGAGAATCACTGATATCAACTTATATTTCCACCACATTGTATGAGAGCCCTCGGTTTTCCACACTCAATATTTTCATTCACTTTCTTTTTACATTTGCTGAGCATTTCCCTCCTCTAAATGTCCAAAACCAGGTCAATATGAGCAAAAAAGTAATCTTTAAGCCCTCTTCCACTTAACAACAATTTTATTTTACCTGTGCTGGATCAATCACAAAATCATTTACGTATCTGTGAATTAAAACTTGTGCAATAAGAGTAGATTGCTTTATAATGTGATGCACCTCATTTAATAATCTCTTCATTAAATTTTTCTAATGTGTTTTCACTGGTTACACATTTAATGGTCTAAAATATACTGACTGCAAATATACTATTTCCTCTTTAATTCAGACTAATGAAAATGAATTTTATCTTTCTTAAATATATGCAAAGACTTCATTTATGAATAAAACAAAACTATTTCCATGCTGTTAATAAAAGTTCTTTTTTTTTAAATTTTATTATGTTATGTTAGTCACCATACAATACATCATTAGTTCTTGATGTGGTGATCCACGATCCATTGTTTTCATATAACACCCAGTGCTCCATGCAGTACATGCCCTCCTTAATACCCATCACCGGGCTAACCAATCCCCCCTTCCTCCTCCCCTCTAAAACCCTGTTTGTTTCCCAGAATCCATAAGTCTCTCATGGTTCCTCCTTCCCTCCAATCCCCCCCCATGTTTCCCTTCCTTCTCCTAATGTCCTCCATACTATTCCTCATGTTCCACAAAAGTTCTAAAACAATTTGAAATAAATATATCACCATAAAATGTTGATCGATTGAATGAATGCCCTATAAGCTGATAAATCCCATAAGCTATTCTTCATTTATCAACCAAACTCCTAACTCATAATATATCATTTACAACCTCATTTCTTAACACTTTAACTACAAAAGTAAAATATCCAGTAATCAATTTTAATTTGCCAATCATTCTATTTATAGGTAGAAAGATAAAAATATACATGTTAAGTTCTATAAGGCAAACTACTGAATTTTTAGTAATGTCATGACTCAAGGAATGAATATGCCTATCATGCTGTATAAAGTGACTCCATTTTATAGTTTTACTCATATGTATATGCATATACACACATAACAACACAAAATAATTTTATTTGACTTATAAAATATTTGATGTACAACCCCAAAAACTCCTTCTCATTAGTATTAAGGTAAAATAAAATTGCCAATATTTAAATGACTAAAAATATGATTAAAAATATTTTTTTAAGTTTTTATTTAAATTCAAGCTAGTTAACATACAATATAAAATAGTTTTAGGTGTACAATTTAGTGATTCAACACTTACATACATCACCCGGAGCTCATCACTGACAGGTGCTCTCCTTAATCCCCATCACCTATTTAACCCATCCCCCACACATCTTCCCTCTGGTAACCATCAATTTGCTCTCTATAGTTAAGAGTATGTTCCTTGCTTTACATCTTTCTTTTTTTCCCCTATGATTGTTTCTTAAACTCCACATATGAGTGAAATCATATGGCATTTGCCTTTCTCTGACTGGCTCATTTCACTTAGCATAATACTCTAGCTCCATCCACATCCATGGCAAATGGCAAGATTTCATTCTTTTTTATGGCTAATATTCCACTGTGCGTGTGTGTGTGTGTGTGTGTGTGTGTGTGTGTGTGTGTGTGCGTATACACACAGTTTCTTTATCCATTCATCAGTCAATGGACATTTGGACTCTTTCCATAATTTGGCAATTATAGATAACGTTGCTATAAACATCGGGTGCATGTATCCCTTTGAATTAGCGTTTTTGTATTCTTTGGGTAAATACCTAGTAATGCAATTGCTGGATTGTAGGGTAGTTCTGTTTTTGACTTTTTGAGGACTCTCCATGCTATTTTCCAGAATGGCTGCCTCAGTCTGCATTCCCATTAACAGTGTAAGAGGGTTCCCCTTTCTCCATATCCATACCAACACCTGTTGTTTCTTGAAAAAACACTTCTCTCTTAATTTAATTCTAAGATAGGATATGAAAGGGTATCATTATAGGATAAAAATTGACACAAGCATATAACCAACAGAACTATTATCCCTGTATCTTTTGATTTTATAACAATGATTTTTTTTTAAAAAAATCACAAGAATTAACATACTAAGTTAGATGATATTCCCAGCAAAAGTTAGATGGTATTAAGAATTATAAACAGAAATGGGCTATTCTCACTTTAGAACAGAAAACCATATTACTATGTATATACTAAAAAGAATCAAGAATTCTTTGTCATATTCATTAATAAAAAACCTCGCCTAAGTAAAAATCAATAAAAAATGAGGAATCTATTTAGAGAGTTGATAATATCACACCTGAATATCTTTTCCTTGATTGGATCAGTGTAAGAGAATTAGGACAAATGGAAGTTAATTTTCAATTACCAGAATGAAGCACAGATATTAATTGAATTGGCCCTGGTCACCTATTAAATCTATATTCAAGACATGTTTTGGATGATATACCTTAAATAGTAGATTAAATTTAAAAATATGAACAATTCTAATTACTATAATACCTGCGCATGTCAGAGGAAATCAAATTTTATACATCAGAATATCAGGTAGTACCTTCAGAAATCCACTTTTTCTAATGTATTTATTATAGATGCATGTGGGATTTCTGCTATCATTTCTTTGAATTATATGCTACTTTTAAGATGCAGGATGGCAAACCATGGAGTTCAACCAGTGTAATAAACTCTTTTTGCTTAGCAAGCTGGCTACTCTACAGTTGTGTAGTGACTTTGACAGTCAGTATGTCTTTGACTTCCAAATAGTAACTCTCTTCATAATGAAAATATTCCTCTCTCCCAAATTCTTTCAGAAGCTAGTGTTGGCCTGACAACAAGAAGAAATGTGTTTCATATTATAATAAGATTTTATACTTCTAAGGAGCTTCAGAGCTTTTGAAAATGACTTTGAAATACATTCTTATTAATCTTCAATATTCTCATGAGAGGCAAGTAGGTGGCAAATATTTTCTGAATTTTGTAAAACAGAAACTAATATAACAATTAGTGAATTTACTGCCTTAGGCCAAATACTGAAATGATGAAAAGTTGCAGTGCCAATCCTGGCACCTAACTGAAACTCCTATACCTTCCAACCACAATAATTTTTATGGAGAGAACAGTAAAGTCAGAGAGAAAAAAATATTCTTCAGAAAATATGAAGTTCAACATAATTTACTTCAAGAGACCCTGAAATGGATAATTATTTATTATTTGATTGTGCTTGGTGATGGTGACCGTGATAGTACCAGAACTTGAAAAAACTAATTTTCCTGCACCACTTCTGGGTGACCACATATTGAGTGTGGTCAGGGACACACTAAAGTTGTGTGCATTCTACTTCATAACAAAGCTAAAACCTGACAAAATCAGCAGTAGTATAGTAACTCAAGAGAAGAAAAAGAAAATAAGAAAAGTTACATTTTGACTTACAACAGACCTTTAATTGGGCAATATACTTGATTCTTGAAAGACAATGAAAAACAAAGCAAGCCTCTACGGATCACAGGCTCTCAGTATTCTCATTTGCTGACGGGTTTTTCATCAGAAACTCTTGAACGAGTTTCTCCATTCTGTTTCATTTGTTTTTCTCTTCAATATTCTCATAAAGAGTCATTATAACAGTTTGGTTGTTTACTAGCAATACATTTCAAAATTACTTGAAAACTATCGTTCCTATTTTCTATCTAGTTTTCCTGTGTGAAATAACACATTTAACTGATTTATCCTCATTACCAAGGAAAGCTATTGCATTCATTCTTTAGTCTAAGAACACTATTACTAGTAACTGAATTAATCCCAATTTTAAAAATCAAAATTGCTTTTGGAATTTTAACTCCCCCCCAAATAAATGTTTATCTTTTTACATGGATGTTTTCTTGATACTTGAGAAAAAATAATTTCATGAGAATAACACAATGTGTGCCTTGTATATGATTGATCTTACAAATCATAGTAAATTGCCTTTCTCCTCTAATGACTCTAGCATATTAAGAATTTTGGGTTTTTCCCTAATAGAAAATGACTTTGTTAGCTTTAAGTTAAAACTGGTAAGATGGTCTTTGTTAAAATTAAGAGACATAAAACTCCAAACAAATCTTACAGTTGAAAAAAAAATCTAAAATCTTTCACTGAGTAAACAGATATCTTTTTCGTCCTGTACATTTAAAAGAGGCATGGTAAATACAAAGGTATGTTTATAATTGTCTGTTTTTATGATGGAAACCTTAGATTTTTTTTCTCATAGCTTTAAAAGAACAGTCTGTACTTACCTGGTCCATCAGTCATTTTCTCCAGACACCGAGGAGATGTGCTAAGAAAGGAGGCATGTTTCAGTTTAGCCACAAAACTACGAGGTGGCATGTATTTATGCTGAACTTGGGACATCTCATATGATTTTTGAACATCATAGCTGCCAGGTGCTGGAATATCCTGAAAAGAATGTCAATGGATGAGCATTAACATGTCTTACATGGAAAATACCTAAAACCATGTGGAATACATGTTCACACTAAGCAATGGCATAAGTGGAAAAATATGAAAATTCTCTTAATCATTTAAAAAAAATTAAAAGACTATCCCTAAATTTATACCCTCCTTATAGGACTGTAAATTTGCGTGTCAAAATTTAAAGTAAAATAAACGGAATTATGAAATTTAGGTCCATATTCTTAAAAAAAAAAGCTTTCATATTATAGATCAAACTTTCATTTTCAAACTTCATAATGAAAATCAAATTTCACACAGGAATGAGAATAATTATTTGTTTTCCTAAGAAGCAAAACTATCCCTGCTATACTGTTCTATGTGAGCCCATTTTACTTATTCTACAAATGAGACTGCTTATTTCATTTTTAATAGATTCCAATTAAGTTGAAAGGCTTCCCCTTTTATCATTTATGGCTGTTTATATGCTCTACAGTTATATTAGCATTTTTAATCAACATAAACCACATGGAAATTAATATCTATAATAATAATTCTAAACTCAATCAAATATAAAATATCATATATTTGTTGCACGATCAATGCCTGTAAACTATTAGCTAATTATTTCAATGAAAAAATTTTTAACTCATTTTCCTCAAATTATTTTAAAATATAATATATTCTATTTAACATATCTTTTCATCTCTATTATGTATAAAAACCAAACTTTTCAAGTTTTAATGTTTTTCTAGTAGGCAGGACACTCCTGTGGCTAATGGTGTAGACTCTAGCTCTAGACTTCTTGGATTTCAAATATCTGCTCCTTACTTTTTTAGGGACTCTAGGCAAGCCACTTAACCTCCGTGATTCTTAGTTTTCTCATTTGTAAGTGGAGAAAATAATAGTCTTTATATCATATCTCATAAGGGTTGTTATGATAATTAAATTAGTTAAAACAAGTAAAATACTTAGAATGATACCTAATTCCATAAAAGCATTAGATAATCTTACTATTCCACAAAAGTTAATATCAATGCAAAAAAACAATACTGAACTTCAGGGTTTGGGCTAATAAGGAAGTATTTTAATGTTTCAAGTAAGTCAAAGAAATTTGGATACTGAAAAATCATACTTTTAAAGTCCATCGAGGAGCCATACTTTATAAAACATACCTTCTCTTGTTTCTCATGCCCTTATTATCTCCTTCAAGCATATGCCAACAACATTATTGTCTACTTCCAAAGAATCATTAATATGGTATGGGTACTAGGGGTGGAGATTCTTAGATGAAACCCCACATTTCTGGTTTAAGTTCTGTGCCAAACACCAAATGCCATACTCAGTAAGTCAACTAATAAATGTCAGCAGTTGTTTTCTTCTTGCCTGCATCAACAGAATATTTAGGAAGTGTAGGCTGAAGATAAGCAATAACAGTAGTAGCTCCATAGATGACTTGTGGATCTTTTGGGGCTACTTCTGTGGTATGTGAAAGGAAAGTGGGAGAGAGTACCAAAGCACAAAGAAATCTTGAGTGCACACAATATACTCAGAGTGTTTAGGAAAGTTTTGCAAAGATCTTGATTGTACCTACTATACATTTTAATTTTCTTATCTGAAGCTATTATAGTTACTGCCTCCTTAACACACTGCCTGGTGTTACCACCTATTCCTTTCTCCAGTGCCTAGCCTATATATGATTGATGGCTTTGGCTACTGCCACACAGAAACCCCCTTTTTTTTTTTTTAATGCATTGAAGCAAAGATAAGAAACTTCATCAGTGATCACTTTTCTTAAAAAATAGTGTGTTCCCACCAAGGAAAATTCATCAAACTAGTTATCCTAAATTTGAATAGATTCTGTCCTCTACCAAGATATACTACCCTTGTTCATGATCATCTCTTCCTATAGCATATCCATGCTTCTCTGAAAACATATTCCCTGCTTTTGTCCTTTATCAATGCTTCTAAGCTCTTCTTACTCATCTTCAATTCTTATTTTTTCTGACCAAGAGATTGATATTTCAAGTCAATTTCCCAGGCAAATGGTTACTAAGACAAATCTGAAATACTGTTTAAGAGCAATAATTTACACAACACCTATAGATGGTACCCTAAACACCATTTCAGGAAAAAATTGTATGTAGAGGTAAGATCATCAAATCTCTGTGGGTGATCTTTTATACATCACAGAAAATAGGAAAGGCACATGATGAGTGGATATGATAGACATTTCTCATGCCTTTTTTTTAAACTTAGTTATTTGTACCCTTTTCCTGTGTTTAGAAAATTCCACATACTTTGCAGCAGAATCTGAGTCCTGTCACAAAAACTAAAAATGCCTGATTCACATCCTCCTGGTCTAATTTTTTAGCTAGAACACGAATCTAGGTCATAGGCTTAAATGACAGACTTTGAACTGGCAGCCAGTTATTCAGAAAAACACAGAGCATTAAAAAGTCCATTCTAGTGAGGGGCTGGCAGTGCTAGAAGCTATGTCCAGCTCCCAGAGGCAAAAAGAACAAGTAGAAACTGAGGGAAAATGCGATAAAATGTCTGATGAAATAAAAGCTATGCCTCAGTGCAAATTAAAGGTAAATCAAAGGTGTCCTCATTTCATCTGGAAAACCCAGGCCCTATCAAAAAATGACATAGTCATATAATTAAAATAATTGATGTATGTAAAATTATTAGAATGGTATCAGATATATAACAAGCACTAGTGTTAATTTCTATTAGGTGTGAAACTATGTGTAACCCTCAGTGATATCTTCCTTGCCTGGAGAGATGTCAACTGGCTCTTTAAAAGGAAAGCTTCTAGTATTTTAAGCCCTGAACAAACAACAACAACAATGAAAGGTAGTTAAGTTGTTGAGAATCACATGAAGACAGTATTCCAGGCAGTTTAAAAAGAAAAAATCACTAGTTTCAACCAGCCTCAAAGGAAAGCAGGTCACCCCGTTTATGTTTTGGAAAAACCATTTCACGTACTTTGAGATTTTATTCAATTCTGTCAGGCAAGTTGAAGCCCCTGCAAAATTTCCCATGCCCAAATACAATCCTCTTCTTCAAGATATTTGAACTTGAATGGGGTAGGAAGCTAAAGAGTAAAGCTGAAAATTTTGGAGGGTAGAACTTACAGGAAGAAATAAAACAGACCCTCAGGCTCTCATCCCAAAACTCAAAAGGGCGATGAATGCAGAGCCACAAAGGTAGAGTAGAATCCTAATCTTGCGGTATTTATCAGGTAAAGTGTCACTAGAAGAAAGCGCCCACAGCAATATACAACAGATCTAACAGCATTTTATATAAATAAAATGTTAGATAGCATAATATAATAAAGACCACTGACTATGCTTTGGCTAAAATAAGTTTTCATTACATTTTTGCATAAATTATTCTGGCTGTTACTTCATGCCTAAGTATATTCCAGTCTAAAATTTTATTTTAAAATCCCAAATATATAATTATTTAAAAATCACTGGAATTTCGTTTATAATGAAGCTTATCAGTTAAGAAGACTTAAGAAGACTTCAGGGAAAGTTTCAATCAAAGCTTTGAATCAAAATCTTTAGTCAAATATGTATACATAGTAAAAAAAATTATGGGCCATAAATATAGTGAAACTTGCCTGAATATGCAGAAAACTTTGATTAAAGCAACTTATACAATGGAATATTACTCAGACATCAAAAAGAATGAAATCTTGCCATTTGCAACAAAGTGAATGGAACTAGAGGGTATTATGCTAAGTGAAGTAAGTCAGTCAAAGAAAGACAAATACCATATGATTTCACTCATGTGGAATTTAAGAAACAAAGCAGATAAACAGGAGGAGGGGAGGAAAAATAAAATAAGATGAAAATTGAGAGGGAGGCAAACCATAAGAGACTGAACTCTAGGAAATAAACTGAGGGTTACTGGGGGGGAGATGGGTGGGGGGGAATGGGGTAACTGGGTGATGGGCATTGAGGAGGGCACTTGATGTAAGGAGCACTGAGTGTTATATGCAACTGATGAATCACTAAATTTTACCTCTGAAACTAATAAAAAAATAAAATAAAAAATAATTTCAGTTTTATAAAGAAGGGCATTTCAGATGATGATCAAATTACCTTTGTTTTGCCTATCACAAATTATAATTACGAACATGTAGTTATCCATGCCATTTTTCAGCTTTCCTAACAGTCATCATCCTGAACACACACCTCTTTAAATATTTGACTTAGGAAAGAATAAGTGTTATTTTAGAACAAAAAAATATTTTAATACAGATACAAAATTATACTGTTAATTATAAGTGATAGGCAAAAACAGAAAATATTGATTTTATTGTCCATAATCTCCTGACACACTAGAAAAGACCTTTTACCCTAACACTATTTTATGAAAGGTCAGCCATACCATGATACTTCAAGGTTCAGGAAAAAATAATAAAAAGTGCTGGTGGACGAAATCATGTAGACAATAAAACCACTGATTTCACCTAATTTCTCTAATATAACATTATACAACTCACACCTGAATCACAAATTTCCAGTTATTTGCTGACATTTCTACTTCATTATCCTCAGACAGCCTTAAAATAAAACTCCTTTATCTTCCCTTCCACAACTACCCTGCCATCTATCCTTCCTCACCTAGCTACAATAATTCCTTAGTTAACCAGGCCTGAAAATAGAAAGCTGCATTCACTTTTCTTCACCTTCCTCTCCCATAACTAAAAATCATTAGTTATATCTATTGTAACTTCTCTCACTTTATGCCTTTCTTTTCTTAACTACCAAAACAATCCTGCTATGGGCCCTAAAATATACCTGACAACTGTACTATCTCTTTAAACTTTAGGTCTTCCATCTCAAACCATTGGCATCACAGTAGCAAAGAAGTTATTGTACTAAAACATGACCAAATTCTGCTGGGAAAGTACATTGGTTCCTGAGTGCTATGGGAAAAATTTTCAGAAAATTCTCTTTGGCACTAAAAGTCTTTTTAAATTTGGAGGTAAATTTACAATTGTAAAACCCGGTTCAAGCAGAGCTTCTTCTTCCATTCTTGATCACCCTAGCTACAAATGATATCCTTCACTTTTCAATTCCTCTGTTACTTATTGTATAAATATACTTATTTGTATAAACACATAAACATATAAATAGCTCATTAAACAAATATACATATTTATTTGAATATTTTTTCCTCATCAATATAAGAGCAGGGAGAGCATTTATAGCTATCTGATGTTTCCTCAGATAAGATTTTATTTGCCTTATGTATTTGCAGATGAATTTTTTTTTCTCTCAGTTAAAGAAAGCTGACATTAAGAATCCAGGAGCACAGGGGCTCCACAATAGCATTGGACATGTAGGCCCTTTCATGCTTTTTTCTGTACCATTCTTAGATTGTAGCCCCCATCCTTATGTTCTCAAGATACTGACCATAGCTCTAGCCATAACATTCTTATTTCAGAAAAGAAGGGAAAGAAAAAAGGCAAAAAAATGCATTTAACAACTGAACAGCCTTCTCTGAAGAACTTTCCCAATCCGATAACTTCTGCTTTCTTTTCATCAGTTAAAACTATTCAAATAACTACTCTATAACTATAAGGGAACTTGGAAAAAAAAAAAGTCGTTTTAGGTGGGCACATTGTTCTTCAAATAAAATTGGGTTCTGTTGGTGAGGAAGAAAAAGAGAATAGATACGGTGTTGGCAACTAGTAATCTCAGTCATAACATATATCTGCCTTTGAGGGTACTAAAATCATAAAATAATTAACTCACTTCTAGTATATTATCCAGGATATTAGACTACCTCTATCAAAAGTTATTTTGACCCAAGATTTATGGTTCATTCTCTAACTCTTGCTCAACCTCTGGGTCTCAACTTTCCCTCAGTCCATTAGCTCTGTCAGGTTTCAAGTGATACACTTTTAGAACACACCACTCTTAGCTTTGCAGTGGTTGTTACACTTGCAATTAAATAAGTCTTCAATTATGTGTTTAATATCATCATCCCCATAGGTATGTACAGTTCTTGAAGGTTGAGAAAGTATTGTTTCATTGATCAAAGTATCTTCAATAATGGCAAATGCATTGCACACAGTAAGTGATCAATGAATATTTTTTTAAAGATTTTATTTATTTATTTGAGAGAGAGAGCATGAGCAGAGGGGAGGGGCAGAGGGAGAGGAGAAGCAGACTCTCCACTAAGCAGGGAGCCCAGTGTGGGGCTTGATCCCAAGACCCCGGAATCATGACCTGGGTTGAAGGCACTTAACCAACTGAGCCACCCAAGAGCCCCATCAATGAATATTTTTTAATCAATGAGTAAATAAATGAGCTAATGAAAGAGTGAATAAATCTATCAGTATCTGTCTACCTTGAAGCCTCCCCTCCCATGTTTGGTCTTATCACTGAGCTGCCCCATAACAGTAGGGCTAACACAATGCCTTGAAAGTATTTTCAACCCCTATAGTGCTTAAATTTGTCTCACATATAAGCAGTTTTATATTAAATGTGTGCTGGGTAAAGAATGTTCAAGTTCTCCTTTCCCTAAAGATGTTCCTGTTTCTAATAAACATAGGTGCAACTTACAATCTCAGCAATGATGTAGAAGTATGGATATGTCCATTCATACTAATCAAGGATGAACTTTCATAAAATCACTAGGTAGTTAAATTTGATTAATATTTTATGTGAGATGCATTTCCTTCTCTTTGCTATCAAAAAAGTAGACTTTTACTTTTGATACCTGAGCTTTTCATGATCACTTGTGACATTGGTTTTATAGAAAAAAATGTATTATCTCAGCAGATTAGAGTAAAACACATGAAAAGAAATGGCCTATGTAACCTTTCTTTTCTTGTAAATGCAATTCTGAGATAGGAAAAAAAAACATAAGATTATTGCCAGTTATAATAGCTCTAATTGACATGATATCATTTCTTCAGATTTTATCAACTCAATACAAATCCAGAAGTTAATTCTTCTCTAAGTTGAATGTGAAAAGAAAGTTAATGTAGGTGATTTTTTAAAAAGAACACAATTGTTCCTAGACCTGGCCAGACAGATTAGGATAAGGCCCTAAAAATTATCTTGATAAACTTAGAAAACTTAAAAGAGGTAAATTTTGAATGTGATTTCTGAGGGATGTGTGAATGTGAATAGCAGAGCTGCAAAATTTTTCATTAGCCCTAGAGAAATGTCTACAAGTAAAATTCTTTTTTTCAAGATTTTATTTATTTATTTGACAGAGAGAGAGAGAGTGAGAAAGGGAATACAAGCAGGGGGAGTGAGAGAGGGAGAAGCAGGCTTCCCGCTGAGCAGGGAGCCCCATGCGGGGCTCGATCCCAGGACCCTAGGATCATGACCTGAGCCGAAGGCAGACACTTAATGACTGAGCCACCCAGGCGCCCCACAAGTAAAATTCTAATCAATTTGTTATGTTCAAACTTTTTGAAATCAAATGACCCCTAGTGTCATCTGTTATGTTCAGTATGGCAAGAATTATCCCTTACATAAAAAGAAGGATCATTTTAAGGTAGTACTCCTGAAATACCACAAAACTTTAAGTCAAAATTGCTGGGTTATATTCACAGCTTTGTTTTTAGCCTCAAGCAGGCCTTGAAGAATCTTACTCACTCATCTAACTCCCTCTCACCATAATGTATGCTGAAGGTCATGTTCAGAAATATTTAGTGGGTCTCTATGCAGGAGATGTGTTTCTCCCTTCTCTTTTTCCTATGAGATTAACAGTGAGATGAGTCATAGAACTATTCATAGTTAGAAGTTGCCTCTCCCACAGTAAGTTTTAAGAGAAGGCAGAATGATCTAGGCTTTCCTTCTGTAAGCTATAAATATCTTAGCATTCCATTGCCTACTTCAAAAAATAATTATGATTATATGTAGACAGAGAAGAGTAGAGGTGATGACAGAGAGGAATAAACTATGAAAAAGAGAGGAGAGAAAGCAAGGTAAATATGACAAAGTAGGTATGCAATGACAGGAACTGAACATTGTCTACACAGAGAGATAAAGAGCTCTGATAATGTTACCCATACACAAAAATAACTGTTTTCCATTTTATGGCACAGGGTTTATAGATCTCAATAGCAAAAGGTAAATTGTGTATTTGAAATGAAGGAAACCAAATTATTCTCCCCTGATGTGCCTATAAATACCTTTTCTGATGAATGAAATATATTTTAAAGACCCCATCTCATTCCTTATTTATAGTTCTTATATAGCACTAAAGAATTGTTCAAGTTAGTTTATATTTGGTGTCAAATTTAATAGCACATTTTTTAGTGACACCAAATGGTTCTTGATTGAACAGATAAAGAAACAAAACAAGCAGAATAAATATTAGATGAAAAAGCTTCAAGGATCCTATCACTGTTTCCAAGAGTCATACATACAAAGGTTATAGCCATCTGAAAACATCTAAAAAATATCTTAATTTCATGGGGAATCAAGAAAATAATCATCTAAAATAATGCTAATATCCTTATTTCTTCCTTTCCTTTCTTTTGAAAACTTTGGTATATTGTATCCCCTGTACTATAAACAAAATCCTACTTAAGTGATACTGTTTTTAAATGCTCCACTATTTTAGTTCCAGTCAAACAAAAATTTACTCAGTGTTTACTAAGCACGGGCAGTAGTGTCCATCCTTAGTGAAGCTTATGGACTCTGAAGCTATGTTGCCTGGGTTCAAGCCCTGGCTCATCATTTTGCTAATCATATGGCCATGGGTAAATCTTATGTCTCAATTTTCCTCATCTGTAAAATGGGAATAATAATAATTCCTACCTCCTGGGCTAGTTGTTAGGATTAAATGAGTTAATATATGCACAACACAGAGTGCTAGGTATATAGGTGTGTGCTATGTAAATTTTAGTTATTACTATACCTCATTATAAATATTGAGTTCCTAATATATCAGATATTTGGAGGATACTTGGCTTTTCCCCAAATAGCTACTACAAGTACTATTTGAAAGTAATATATTTTTCAATGTAAGAAATAAATTAATCTTAGAACATGCAGCTTAAGAAAAATATCAGTATATCTGTTTCAAACAAGAAAAGCATAAAGACTGACATAAAATTGTAACTTGATCATGAGCTAAATATAATTTAACAAATATCTTTATTAGACATGAAAAAAACAAAACTCAGAATAGAGTCCTCTATCATTTACTGACATTATTAAAGAAATGTCATGCTTAAAAAGAAGAAACTCTTTTCCTCATGCATTTCAGGGAGATGAATCAATTCTTTTTAAAAAGTGTTATTTATTGAACAATTTTAAATGTCTTTGTTAGAGTTTTTGGAAATCTACATTTCAATATATTAAAGAAAATATAAATTTTCTAGTGCCAGCTTCTGGTTTTGTAGAACACAGATATTTCCAATACCTTAAAGATACAACTACCCTGAGAAAAGTGAATTTCTGAGTTAATAAATTAGTCCATATTAATGTCTGCACAATAAAAGAGAAATTCAGTTAAACATGCACAAAAGCACGTGGGGAAAAAAAAGACAAGCATAAGAGAAGGAAAAAAGAAAGTTCATGGTTTCAGTTTAGAAAAGCACCTAATTTATATCTCTCATGAAGACACTCCAAATTTGCCAGAGAACTCATAGGAAAAATTAAGAAGGAACATACACACACACACACACACACACACACACACACACACACACACACACACAAACAGAGCAAAATGAAATGAACAAAAAAGCTAACAAACCCAAAGGACCAGTATAGATCATCTTTGATGTAATCAGGTATTGTTCTATTTTCTCTGCCCATCACTACACTACATTCTCACTGTAAAAATTTGAAATACAAAGTAAAAAGGAAAGTCTATTATTCTACTCTATTAGTTTAATCAGCCTTCACCAGTGAACATTTAACTCATTTCCATTTTTGCATTGTTATAAACAATGACATCATAAGGGAAAACATATAAATACATGTTTATGCACTTTCGGGCAAATGCCAAGATAAATTCCTTAAAAACGAATTGTTAAGGCAAGGATATGTGCAAATTAACTTTTGGTTGAAATTATCAAGTAACCTCAGAAAGGTTTTAGCAATGTAAACTCCCCCAATAGTATACAGGCTCCTGAAAAAGATGAGCTGGACTACATGGGTCCACTTACACACAGAATTTTTTTCAGTTAAGTATATTGGAAAATGTTTTGGTGATTTGCAACAATTTGAAAAACTCACAGATGAACTGCATAGCCTAGAAATATGGAAAAATTTAAGAAAAAGGTATGTCGTGAGTGCATAAAATATATGTAGATTTTATCATTTACTACAATAAAATATACACAAATCTATTTTATCATTTGCTACGATAAAGTATACACAAATCTATTATGAAAAGTTGAAGTGTACCCAAACATACAGATAGTACACGGCACCATTTGCAGACGACAGAAATGAAAGCAAATGTAAAGATGCAGTATTAAATCAAAACTGCATAAAATTAACTTTAGCACAGACTGCACTACTGTGGTAGTCACCTTCTGTTGCTATTGCAGTGAGCTCAAGTGCTGTGAATATCTGCCTAAAACAACTGTGTGACACTAATTCCTCCACATGAACGGTTTCTCTCTCCAGCAAATTGCATATCACAGCAAAACGTGATCTCTTGTGGTTCTCACTTATTTTTCACGATGTTTAGTGCAATACCATAAACCCTGACTAACCCCATGGGGCCCACACAAAGTGCCTCTAGTGATGCTGGAAGTGCTGCTGAGAAACAGAAAAGTCATGGCGTTACAAGAAAAAGCTGAATTGCTCGACATGTACCACAGACTGAGGTCTGCAGCCCACCATTTCAAGATAAATATATCCAGAGTTAAGGGCCAATGTAAACAAAGAAAAGACAGTTTGTGAAGCCACCACTGCAGCTACACCAGCAGACGCAAAAACCTTGTGCCTTTTGTGAAATGGCTTTGGATCTTGTCTTGAAAATACAGCTTTTATTGTGGGTGCAGGATTGCTATACGAATGGCATACCTATAGACTCTAATATGATTCAAGGAAAACTAAAGTCCTTATATGACAATTTAAGCCAAAAGGAAGGTAAAGGCGCTAAAGCTGGAGAAGTTCATGCCAGCAAAGGATGATTTGACGATTTTAGAAAGAGGTTTGGCTTAGAAAATGTCAAGATAACAGGGGAAGCAGCTTCTGCCAACCAAGAGGCAGAGGATGACTTCCCAGACACCATTAAGAAAATCGTTGAAGGGAAAGGATATCTGCCTGGATAGGTTTTTAATGCAAGTGGAAGTGCACTATTCTGAAAACAAAAAATGCTAAAGGACATTATCAGTAAGTGAAGCAAGCACCAGGATTTAAGGCAGGAAGAGATAGGCTAACTCTATTTTGTGCCAATGCAGTCAGGTTTATGATCAGGACTCCCCTTATCTATAAAGCTGCTACCCCAAGCCTTGAAGGGAGAAAATAAACACCGGCAGCCAGTCTTGTGGCTATACATCAAGAAAGCTTGGACAAGAATCCTTTTTCTGGATTGGTTTTATTGGTGCTTTGTCTCTAAAGTCAGGCAGTACCTTGCTAGTAAGGCACTGCCTTTTTTTTCCCCCAAGGTACTTAGGAATTCTTTAATTAGAAAAAGAAAGGCAGTAGAATTATATACCAGGTTCTAAAAGTACCCATGAATTAAATCACTCATATTCCCCTCTTGAAAAGCAAAACAAAACCGTAAATCACATTGCCATGAAACTTTCTTACAGTAAGGAATGAGACCAAGCTATACTAGGGCACAAAAAGCTGAAATTCTGTGCATGAAAATAATTTATTAGACATCTGGTTTATTCAAACATCAGGCCTACTGAAGGTAGAACTAACAGAGCTCTTTGGGGCGGAGGGTGCACGGGGATCCATCCAGCACCTGCTTCACTGCAAATTTCCTGAGGACAAAATTCATGTATTCTGCACTACAGTCTCATGCTAAAGCATCCACAGGTGCTTGCTATTGATTAACATGAATAGGAGATGAGAAACTTTCTAGACATTCAACTTGGCAAGCAGCATTAGTGATGCAACTTGCAGAAATATTCTTAGGCACAAGCAATAGCACTGTCTGCAGCGAGAGTCTCTGATAATCAAAGAAAAGAGTATCACTGGGCGCCTGGGTGGCTCAGTTGGTTAAGTGACTGCCTTCGGCTCAGGTCATGATCCTGGAGTCCCTGGATCAAGTCCCGCATCAGGCTCCCTGCTTGGCAGGGAGTCTGCTTCGCCCTCTGACCCTCCCCCCTCTCATGTGCTCTCTCTCTCTCTCATTCTCTCTCTCTCAAATAAATAAATAAATAAGATCTTAAAAAAAAAAGAAAAGAGTATCACTGAATAGAATCTCACAAATAAGAAGAAAAGAAAAATACATGCACGTTTGCCAAGGGACTGCTTTACTTATCATGAAAAATGTCACAGTGAGATCTATGAAATTAAAGCATTAATTGTTACATTTAACCTGTAATCGGTTCTGAAGTTATTTTGTGGTATTCAAAATCAGAGAAAAAGAAAACCAATTTAACCTAAGTGGAATTTAAGGAAGAAATGCAGGCTTAATATGAAATAGTAGCTGCATTTCTTTGGCTAACTCATTAAAAAAATGACAAACATTTTCAGTCAAATTTTGTTTTAAAAATAAAGGCAGCAGATCACCATTACAACCCAAGAATCTAATCTAAATATGCACTTGACAATAAAACACATCTGACTATGGAGTGAAAAAAAGTTTTCCAAAAAGCCATCAAATGTATCATCTCCAAATAATAACTCATTTCTGCAGGCCTTTGTTGAGTGGAATCAGAATGAACTAAAGATGTACTGCTCTGAATAAAAGTCTGTAGTACAGTAGTATGAATCTTGGGCATTAAGCATAATCAACTGAATTAAGAAGTCTAAAATCTAATAAGAAATTTGTGTGTGTGTGTGTGTGTGTGTGTGGTGTGTGTGTGTACATGTGTGAAAGTCTATAAACCAGTGACCCAAAAGCAATTGAGATATCTAACCTGTCCAGTGAGACATTATTTTAAATCTTCATTCTTTGAAGACAATTAAAAAATTACAATTCCAATGGCCCACAAACCAAATTAAAAAACTGTAGAAAGCAGGGATGCCTGGGTGGCTCAGTTGGCTAAGTGTCTGCTTTTGGCTCAGATCATGATCCCAAGGTCCTGGGATCGAGTCCCACATTGGGCTCCTTGCTCAGTGGGAGCCTGTGTCTCCCTACGCCTGCTGATCCCCCTGCTTGTGCGCTCTCTCACTCTCTCTCTCTGTGACAAATAAATAAAATATTTTTTAAAAAAAATGTAGAAAGCAATTAAAACTACATTCAAAGAGCCATTTTTTTTTTCAGTTCGATTTCAGCACTCCAAAGGGAAAACAAACACATCCATCTTTTGTTATTGGACAATGCCCCCATCCACCCCATGAGGTCTACTTGCTTCCAAACACATCTCTAATTCAGCCTCTAAATTAGGAAAAAGACACAGAAAAAGCAGTGCCAGAAAACAAACTGACATTAGACAGTGTGGCAGAAGGGTTCTGATTATTGAAGACTGATTTTGAATTAACTTATAACATGGACCCTTCTATGATACCAGCACTGAAACTAAAGCAAATGGTGGAAGAAGGACTGATTGGTACCATATAGCAACATTTTTAGAAAAATGGAAAGAGCAAAAAAGTCAGACAGAAATTATGGGCATTTCCACAAAGTTACACCAAGAGTGCCTGCCTCTCCTTCCACCTCCTCCATTTTTTCTACCTCTGTCACCCCTAAGAGAGCAAGACCAACACCTCCACTTCCTCCTCCTCCTTAGCCTACTCAACATGAAAATGATGAGGATGAAGACCTTTCTGATGATCCACTTCCACTTAATGAATAGTAAATAATCATTATGCTGTACAGTCAACAAACTTATCTGTTGTGTATGTGTGTGTCCTTGTGTGAAAATATAAAAACTGCAAGAACTGGATGTAATGTTTTTGTGTAATCATCATCAGTGGCTAAGTGTTCACCGTGTAGAACATCATATACAAGACCTGTATGGAAGTGGATAGTTTATCCTTATATAGGCATAAAGTGAGTGATATTTAATATATAATTAGTAACATACTAGTTTTCTTACTGTTTTATAACTTTGCTTTCAAAGAATTATATCATTGTACAGTATGCTTCTCTCTCTCATCATTGGAGAAACTGAGTATCAGCATATCATCACAGGTAAGTGACTTTTTTTTAAAGATTTTTTTTATTTATTTATTCATGAAAGACAGAGAGAGAGAGAGAGAGAGGCAGAGGGAGAAGCAGGCTCCCAAGGAGCAGGGAGCCCGATGCGGGACTCGATCCCAGGATCCAGGGATCATGACCTGAGCCGAAGGCAGATGCTTAACCATCTGAGCCACCCAGGCGCCCTGGTAAGTGGCTTTTTTAAAAAGTAACTATGTGCCCAATACTGTATTAAGAAAATTATTGTGATACTGTATGCCATGAAAATTTTATAACCATTCATTAGTGGCTAGGCTACCATAAAGCAATCATATTACTGCCTCTTCATTATTAATGCATGAGTCATCAAACCTGTAAATAAATAAAAATTTCCTTTTCACATTATCTTTTCATTTTTTATATTTAGTGTTAATAATACATATAATACCTATAGTATTTTGTATCATATAAGACAATATTGATGTAGGCACTGACAATTCATTTTTGTAAACAGACAACATAAACTTTCAGTTTCAATAAATACAGTACAGGTCTGATACGCATTTTTTCTTATGGGTTTCTTAATATTTTCTTTCCTCTAGCTATAGAAATACAGCATAGAATACACATAACACACAAAATATGTGTTAATTGACTCCTTATGTTATCAGTAAGGCTCCCAGTCAATAGTAAGCTATCAGCAGTTAAGTTTTTGGTGAGTCAAAATGTACACACAGATTTTCAACTGTGTAGGGTGCTGATGTCCCCAACCTTGAATTGTTCAAGAGTCAATTGTATATCTATTTCCCCTACCTTTGCCGACACTAAATATTATCTTTTTTAAATCTCCTAAATGAGAAAACATTTTCTTATTTAAAAATCTATATTTCTTCAATTTCAAGTGAATGTAAGCATCTTTTCATGTGTTTATTCAATTTCTATGGCTTATCGAGTCCCTCATCTTTCTTCTTTCTTGTTTGTAAACTCTTCGTGTATATTAAGGTAATAGTCTTGGCCTTCATATGCATTTAAAATATTATTCCCAGTTTATAATTGGTCCTCCACCTTCATATATGACATTTGTCTTATGGTTTGGAAATTTTCAGTTTTGTTTATTTCTAGTAAGGTGTTTTATAGTAATTTTTATTTAGTTTTCCTATAGAAAAGTGTTAAACTTTTTAAAGTCACATTTTTCTGATGTTTCCTTTATAGTTCCCCTATTTTATACTTTGTTCAAAAAATCCTTTGGAATCAAAGACTTTTTTAATCCAAATTTTTCTTTAACATTTAAATATTTAATCAATTTAAATTTGTTTTATAGAAAAAATAATCAATTTATATTCTGTAGCTACTTAAAACTTGTCATTGTCAGAGGATAAGGTTACCAGTAGAGAATAGAACTAGTCACAGAACATAGCATTGTAGAAAGACCCATCATAAAAGCAAAACATTATAGTCGGGGATAGAGAGAAAATACTCTAATACTCTGCTAGTAGTACTTAGTACTGTACTTTTCCATTTACTACATAGGTTCAAAGTATTGAAAAATAAACTTAGGAGGTGAAGGAAGATGGCAGGATTTAATCCCGCAGAACTGCTCTAGGTGAAGGCCTACTAGATATTGAAAACTGATCAAAGATATGTACAAATCAACTTCAACAGCAGCTGTAGATTAGATGATAAACTATCATTCAACTCAATAGTGAGTAGGGTTAAAAAGAAAGCCACAAATACTAAATGTTGACATATACTAGGCATATACTGCATTTAGATAGTTTTATTGTGATTTGAGCATGTTTAAAATGTATGGCAGCATGTGAGTTTTATAGAACAGGATGACGAATGTGAAAATCTTTGTTGTGTTATTCTCTGTCCTTTTCCATATTTTTGAAATATTTCCTAAACCAAAAATTTAAATGGCATATGAGAAAAAAATAAGAACTAATATAAATTTATTTATTTAGCTAGTTTCAAGATGATAAGGGCCTTATAACTGCAAAGCAAAAACAAAACAAAGAATAAACCCAAAGGAAAAGATCAGTAAAAGTTAAATGTAAAGATTATGCAAAAAAAATTAAAGAAAACAATAAATTCCAATTAGTAATTAACTAGTAGTAGTAGTATAGTTCTTATTGTTAATGGGTTCTTCTCTGTAATACATGAATATCTTAGAGAGTAATAAGAAAAATATAAATTTTACAACACAAAATGGAAAACAAGACATGATTGGTTGATTTTCAAATGAATAAATAAAATTTGTCAATATCAATAATTAGTTCATGATCAAAATAATGAAAACTGAATATTTACTGGGAATCAGCCAACAGGGCAACATGGAAGGATCCTGAACTCTCCTCCCACAAATGCACTAAACATACAACTACAAACGGAGCAATTCCCTCTCATCCTTTAACAAGGTCCAGAAACTAGCTGAGCGACTCCTACACACTGGATGAATGAGAAAATCACTACACCAAAATAGTTAGGAAAGGCTGAAACACATTTCACCCTAAACCCCACTCCTAACACAGCATCAAACAATCAGGAAGGAAACCCCAACTCCTAGCTACTCCCTGAGAATGAAAGGTTTGGAACTCCACATGTAGCAGCGCAAAGGTTAAAATCTCACCAGAAGAACTCCCAAAACACCTAGCTCTAAAATCCAGGAGGCTTGTGCCCACAAGGCCTGTAAGACTATAGCAAACAAAGAAATTCTTAACAGCGGTCTCAAACTCACCACATCTAATTATCAAGGGCTAACAAAAGAGGGAGTAGGCAAAATTGCCCATCTCCCAGTCTTTTCATGAAAGAGGTTTATTGGACTAAGCTTCTAATTTAGGCATTAGGGGCTGGCTGTGATTCTTCCTCCAAAAACAGGGAAGCCAGTGAGTACCACTCCTGCCTTCTCCCTCCAGCCCACTCCAAGTTTCTCATTCATCATCTCATAAACATACTTCTATGGATGTGAGGGTATAAAACATTATTTTGCATTCTTTATTTTGTTACATAACACTAAAAATTGAGGTGAATTTTTTTAAATTATTGTTTAATATCACTCAAAATAGAAATTATGTATTCTGAAACTCCTGGCCATTCTATTATCAGATTTCATCATTAAAAATAAAATATGAACTTTAAAAATCTTTGAGTATAAGTCTGATTCCAACCGGTATTTAATTAAAACTAAAATATTTATAAACCATACATTGGACTTACAGAATATGTTTTCAAAACATTTCTAAAGCCTTCATTTTGGCATACTAATGTGATTTCTTTTTCAGAATGAAAGGAAGGTGCTCAATTTTTAATACTCTTAATATCCGCATTACTCTTTTACTCTTCTCCTTTCTTCCAAAAGTCAGTAAAAACTGTCTTTGCCTTTCCCTTTTTCCAAGCAACATATTTAATCTAATATTACAAAACATACTGCGCTCTGAAAGGCTTTTAGGCCAAACAATATATTATTAACTAAGATCTATGGAAATTTGATTATTTGAGGCAAATTAAATAATGTTTTCATACTAATCATTTTTAATGGATAGCATTAAAATGTAGACAATACAAATTAAAGTTGATGTACAGTGCCACTTAAAAATGCAAGAAAGTTCTAATCAAACAATAGCACAATGTGACATTCTTAAATAGTACCTACAATGTTGCTAAAAAAATCTATTAATACACACTATTTCCTAGTTTTGATTTTATGAATGTGCTTTATTCTCTGTTTAATTAAGTACGAAAAATTGTCCCTGCTTTGATTTTTTAAATCAATAAAATTAAATACATTTTCTTCTCAGTATCTGCATTTCATTATCATTTCTGCATTTTCAGCACTCATCTAGTGCAAATAGTGTTGTCACATTAATCAGTGATTACATCATTATTTAATAATGTTCCTAAGCATCAAAAATTTTCATAATATAAATGTACAGTGTTTCTATTCATATATGAAATGAAGAAGAAAATCAAATTACATTTTAGATAATCAAGGAAGTATTAAGCATGAATTGGAATCAAAATACATGCTCCTCATTCTCTCTCTTAAATTTAAAACATTTATTAATTTGAACAGATTAAGTCAAATTATTTCTTAGGGACATCAAGTAAATTTAGTATGAAAAAAGTAAGGGTCTCACTTTGTGGACTAATGTTTTCTAATGCCGCATAACAAATTGCCACAAGCCTAGTGTCTTAAAACAATACCTACTTACTAGCTTACAGTTCTATAGGTCAGAAGTCTGGAGTAGATACGGCTGGATTCTATTCTCAGGGTATCACAAGCCCAAAACCGAGGTGTCAGCCAAGCTGAGCTCTTAACCTGTAAGGTCAGGAGAAGAATCTAGTACCAAGATAATGCAGGTTGTTAGCAAATTCCCATCCCTGGAGCTGTAGGTCTGTCTGAATTCCCTACTTCCATGCAGGCTATTAGCTGGGGGCTTCTCTCTGCTCCTAAAGACTGTCCACATTCTTTTCATGTGGCTATGGCTATCTTCAAAGCAGCAACGACATATTCAGTCTCTCTCCAATTCTAATTTCTCTGGCTTCTCCTGCTCCCAGATGGACAAATTTCTCCACACTTAAGGGCTCATGTGATTACATTGGGTCTACCTAGATAATTCAGAAGAATCTCCCTATTTTAAGGTCAGCTGTGTCATATATCATAATTTAATCATGGGAGTGATAATTCATCATATTCACAAATTCCAGGGAGTTGTGTGGAGCCCAGGTAACTAATTATTTAGTGATCCAGGAAGACAAACACTTTGATGCATTTTTAAACAGATAAACTGTAGATATTTTAAGGCATTTAAATAGATATTTTAAAAGCATTAAGATATATTGAAGACTTATTTAGATTAGGGTTTGAACACAGTATGTGAGATGACTAGAATAGACAACTATTGATTAGCAGTTCAGCCTTTTATTTTTTCATCTAGAATGTCTTATCTATGGCTCTAAATTTACAAAACTCCACTTAGAAGCCAAATTCTTGTATTTAACCAGCCCCTGCCACATTAGAAAGCAATGTGTGTGTGTGTATATATATATATCATATATATATATATGATATATATATATATATATATACATTCAGTCTATACCTCTAAAAAGAGAAGAGAAAAACACCAAAGCAATAGCTAATAAATGCTCCCCTCAGCCAAACACACACACACACACACACAAGAAAACTATAACACAAAACTACAAACCAAATTAAATTTCCTCAATAAAGCTTTTGGAGATTAAAAAAAATTACAGAATACAGTTTTAAAATAACAGAAATGAACAAAAAATACAAGAAATAAAAGTTGATTTGACTTACAATAAAAAATTTTCATATATATGTGTATATATATATATATATAAAACCATCCAAGATATAAGACCAAGCTACAAGGTAACCAAGGAAGAAATAGTTCACATAAAAAATTTCATAAGAAGTATTGGCAAAAATCAAGGAAAATAAAGAATAAGAATATAAGATAAAGAAGTGAAGAGTCAGAGAAAAAGTAGTTTGAAATGGAAGACAGGCAGAGGAGATCGAATGTATGTATAAATGGTGTCCCTGAAGATTAAAGAATCAATGGAACTGTCAAAAATTCAGAAACAGCAAAATTAAAACCACTAAATCAAGGAATAGTATTAGTAAGAGTTTAAGACATATAAAAACAGTTGTAAACTGGGTGCCTCCAACAATAAAAATTGATATAAGGCTGAGAGGCATGATGTTACAGGATACTTATAAAGTGAAAATCAGGAAGCTGTTAACCTTTACAATGATTGGTAATACAATGCAGATTTCTACAAGGCAGGGAATTGGTTAAAAGTGATTATCTCATACCATTTTCAGGAATATTACTTCAGTTTCTTTTATGATTGTCAGAAGTAATTACAAGAAATAACCCAAGTTAAGTTTCACCTATATTCATGAAATAAGATAGATTTAATTTGTTTACATGGCTTAAAGGATTTTTTCTATTCAGGGAATTCTTAAATACAGTTTCATTTTTGTATTTAACTTTAACAGAACAAACTAATATTTAAAGCAATAATGAAGGACAAATTTTTGTAAGTTAAAAAAATCTATTTGAATATACCTATTGAAAGAAACCAATTTATATGTAGGAAAACTGAAACTGAAATGTTCAATTCTGGAAATATGCCAGTAAATCTATTGGAATTTAATTTTTTTTAAATATTCAAGACCTCTTAAAAAAATAATAAAATAAATAAATAAATATTCAAGACCTCTAAGCAAAAGATAAAAAAACTTACAAAGGCAATAAAATTAGGCAGGCTGCAGACTTCTCAAAAATATAACAAGACTATTATTTTTTTAATTTAAATTCAAATTAGTTAACATATAGTATATTATTAGTTTCAGGGGTAGAATTTAGTGATTCATGAGTTGTATATAACACCCAGTGCTCATTAATCAAGTGCCCTCCTTAATGCCCATCACCCACCCACCTCCCCTCCAGCAACCCTCTGTTCGCTATTGTCACGAGTTTCTTATGGTTTGCCTTTCTCTCTGTTATTATCTTATTTTATTTTTACTTCCCTTACCCTATGTTCATCTGTTTTGTTTCTTAAATTCTACATATGAGGGAAATCATGGTTATTTCATGATATTTATGGTATCTGTTTTTCTCTGACTCACTTATTTCACTTAGCATAATACACTCTAGTTCCAACTATGTCATTGTAAACGGCAAGATTTTATTCTTTTTGATGGCTGAGTAATATTCGTGTGTGTGTGTGTGTGTGTATGTGTATACACACACACACACACACACACACACATATATATATACACAATATATATATAGAGAGAGACATCTGTGTTCTTCCCATAGTTTGGCTTCAGTAAACATTGCTGCTATAAACATTATGGTGTAGGTGCCCCTTCGAATCACTATGTTTGTAACCTTTGGATAAATACTGAGTAGTGCAATTGCTGGATTGTAGAGTAATTCTATTTTTAACTTTCTGAGGAAACTCCATACTGTTTTCCAGAGCGGCTGCACCAGCTTGCATTCCCACCAACAGTGTAAGAGGGTTCCCCTTTCTCCTCATCCCCACCAACATCTGTCGTTTCCTGAGTTACTACTTTTAGCCATCCTGAGCAGTGTGAGGTAGTATCTTGTGGTTTTGATTTGTATCTCCCTGATGATGAGTGATGTTGAGCATTTTTACATGTACAGGACTATTATTTTTAATAAACACATACACACAAAGAAAATATCAACCAAGGACAATAAATATAGCCAAACCACTCTTAAAAGTATCAAGACTTTAAGAAAAAGAATTCAAACACACAGGAATTCAGGTAGTACTATACTTATGAGAAACTGATACAAAGAAGGGTGTCATTTAACCAAGATATGACAGGTAAAACTTTAACAAAATGACTTATAAACATATTTAGCATATGTGTTAATAGATCTAAGATAAAACAAAGTAGAAGTAATGCAATTGAATAATGGCAGGAGAAGAGAGAGGAACAAGAAAAAATTTAAAAGTTCTTTTGCTATGTAGGTTATATATGGTAATCAAAGGATGCCATTAAAAACTAACAAACGACAGTAAAAGGACAAATAAGGAAATGGGATTAAGGGAGTTTTCAAAAAGTTTAAGTACAAAAAAGTAACAACTATAGCGAAAATACAAATATTCCTAAATAAATAAATTGACATCATGAAAGACCAAAGGAAAAAACAATGTTAAGAAATACAATAAAATGTAATATAATATGTAGTAAAACAAAATATTATGGTACAGTAGAGACCACATATATTACTCATAACAATACATGTGAATGGACTTAACTCACTTATCAAAATAAAATGATTTTCAAATTGAGTAACAATAACAACCAACCAACAACTATATGCTTTGTACAAACACAAAACAGAGTAATTCAAAAAGTCTAAAAAAAAAACCAGGTAAATAACAGAAGGGGTTATGATCATAATATCTGATAAATCAGAATTCCAGCTAAATATATTAATTGTAATGAAGAACACTTTCAATCCTGAAAGACAAATTCACTTTGAAGATATAAAATTCATGACTACCCATCCACCAAATAAAATAGCAACTACAATTATAAAACTAAAACTACAGGACACATGAGAATAAATAGATAAAAGGACACTAATGATAAGAGACAGTAATACCATGGTCAGTTCAAGACAGTTCAGACATGTTAACTAATGAATTCCTGTTATGGGTTATAATTCATTATCATTATTATTTATTTTGATGCTCAAATTTTGCCAGATTTAGCCAGTAGGAGCACCTTCAAGCTGGCTCCTGTGTCCTTTTGACAGGTTCCAAAAATTTTTTTGTCATGCATTAACTTTTAACATAGCAAGATATTCCGCTCCTGCACTGGAATCAGCAATTTCTCTAGGGATGTCTGGAACCTTTAAGTGCAGAATGGTTCTGAGAAACCAAGATCTGAGAACAAAGTGTGTCCATCGCTATAAGAGCCCATTTAGCAGACAGAGATACACATACATACACAAATACCTCTATGTTTATACCTATAAATGCACAAAAATGATGGATCATAATGATATCTTCAATTCCAACTTAATTCTACAATGTACATTCTGGTCTCTCTCCATTCCATATTTATAACGATTCTCTAACAGTAAAAAACATAGTTCTCATTATTCTCAATATATTTATTGATTCATTTACTCCTAGATCACATGAAAAGTTTTAAAATTGTTAACCTACACCACTGTGAAAACCATACCTACTAAATTACAGTTGGAATTTGTATATAGTTGTTTTTGCCTGAAAGTATTATGTTCAAAACTTACTTGGATTACTAATAATAATATTTTTTTAAATAGCAAGGAAATTAACAACAACAAACACACTACTGAACATGAAAGATTTTTCTCATATGTATCTATTTTTAAGGAGTAATATTATACACCACCACAAAAATATCATATCACATAAAAGGAACAGTATATCATTCCTCTTCTTTCATTTCAACCTGCTCAAAATTACCCTACTACCAAGATTCTTATATCCTTATATCCTTATATCCAATTTCTTTTCCCAAGGACAAAAACAGAAGCAATATCATTCAATTTTAGCACCCTTACATGTTTGAATTAGGGACACTTTCATCTCTAACAAAATTAAACTTCCAGTTACTAACTTAACACATTAATTCCATTACATACATTGAGCCTCTGAGTCTAAAAATAGCCTCGAGCTCTACTAAGTTAACAGTGCCTCTGAAAGCTTCTATCACTGCAGCAGGCCAAGAAAATCCTACTACTACTAATAATAATAAATTAATAAGAAACTATTTTTCATAAATTATTCTTCTCTAATTATATAATTAAATGAAATAATGGATGATCAGAAATGTAGATAATAAAAGGTTTAAATATTAAAATAGTCAACCTCTTTTGCAGCAAAGAAATTTACATCATAAACAGTAAAAGCAGATATTAAAAGTAAACTCTATTCTCTCATCAATCAAAATAAAGGGATCATTTTAAAACTTTGAACATTAAAATGAAAATTAGTTATTTAAAACTCCATTGGAAACACTTTATGAAACCCATTATTCCCTGGGGTTACCAAATTCATGCAATGATCATCTTAATGACTTATTTTTGTTTGTCATTAATGTGCTGTTCTCTGTATTTTTACGACATATATATAAATTCATCTTATTCCAAGTACCTTTTTTGCAACTTTGTAATGTATACTTGACATACTGTAAACTTCACATATTTAAAGTATACAATTTGATAAGTTTTGATATGTCACCTGCATGAGACAATCATAACAATCAAGCTAACATTTTTTTCACTCCCTCAAATTTTTTTTGTGTTCTTTTTGAGCCATCCCACTTTCCACCCACTTTCACACGTAAATACTGATCATTCTGCAATGACACACTAGGTGCCACATTCTAAAGTTTTACATAAATGAAATCATGTATTATGCAATATGTTGTTTCTAGCTCTGTTCACTCAACACAATAATTTTGAGATTCAACATATTGAGTATATCTGTGTTTCATTTAATTGCTGAGTAATATTCTATTGTATTAGGATATACTACTTTGTTAATTACTCACTAGCTGATGAACATTTAGGTTGCTTCCAGTTTGGGATTAATAATAACAGTTTTGATTAATAATACTGTCATGAACATTCACATATCTACCTTCATTTCTCTTGAATAAATACCTAGGAGTTCAATGTCTGGGCCAAAGGTGAATTTTAAACTTCTGAATGTTTGAAGAAACTGCCAAACCACATTCCAAAGTGGTTGTACATGATTCTTTCTTTACATACCTATTGATATTGCAACTACATCAATCTTTAATTCTTTATTTAAATTCAATGTAGTTAACATATATTATACTATTAGTTTCAGGGGCAGAATTTAGTGATTCATCAGTTGCATATAACACCCAGTGTTCATCATATCAAGTGCCCTCCTTAATGTCCATCACCCAATTATCCCATCCCCCCACCCACTTCCCCTCCAGCAACCTGCTGTTTATTCCCTATTGTCAAAGAGTTTCTTATGGTTTGCCTCCCTCTCTATTTTCATCTTATTTTATTTTTTCTTCCCTTGCCCTATGTTCATCTGTTTTGTTTCTTAAATTCCACATCTGAGTGAAATCATATGGTATTTGTCTTTCTCTGACTGACTTATTTTGCTTAGCATAATAGCCTCTAGTTCCATCCACGTCGATGTAAATGGTAAGTATTCATCCTTTCTGATGGCTGAGTAATATTCCATTGTATTTTTAAACCACATCTTTTTTATCCATTCATCCATTTATAGACATCTGGGCTCTTTCCATTGTCTGGCTATTCTGGACATTGTTGCTAAAAACATTATGGTGCTTCAGATCACTATGTTTGTATTCTTTGGATAATTACCTTTGGATAAATTGCTAGGCTGTAAGGTAGTTCTATTTTTAACTTTCTGAGGAGCCTCCATACTGTTTTCCAGAGTGGCTGCACCAGTTCGCATTCCCACCAACAGTGTAGGAGGTTTCCCCTTTCTCTGCATCCTTGCCAACATCTGTCATTTCCTGACTTAATTTTAGCCATTCTGACTGGTGTGAGGTGGGCCCTCATTGTGGTTTTGAAATGTATTTCCGTGATGCCAGGTGATGTTGAGCATTTTTTCATGTCTCTGTTGGCCATTTGGATGTCTTCTTTGGAGAAATGTCTGTTCATGTCTTCTGCCCATTTCTCGACTGGATTTTTTGGTTTTTGGGTGTAGAGTTTGATGAGTTCTTTATAGATTTTGGATACTAGCCCTTTATCTGGTAAGACATTTGCAAATATCTTCTCCTATTCCATAGTTACCTTTTAGTTTTGTGACTGTTTCCTTTGCTGTGCAAGAGCTTTTTATCTTGATGAAGTCCAATAGTTCATTTTTGCTTTTGTTTCTCTTGCCTTTGGAGATGTGTCTAGCAAGAAGTTGCTGCAGCCGAGGCCAAAAAGGTTGCTGCCTCTAGGATTTTGATGAATTCCTGACTCAAATTTAGCTCTTTAATTCATTATGAGTTTATTTTTGTGTATGATGTAAGAAAGTGGTCCAGTTTCATTCATCTGCATGTGGTATCCAATTTTCCCAACACCATTTGTTGAAGAGACTTTTTTCCATTGGATATTTTTTCCTGCTTAGTCAAAGATTAGTTGGCCATAGAGTTGAGGGTCCATTTCTGGGTTCTCTATTCAGTTCCCTTCATCTATATGTCTGTTTTTGTGCCAGTACCATACTCTCTTGATGATTACAGCTTTGTAATAGAGCTTGAGGTGCAGAATTGTGATGCCACCAGCTTTGGTTTTCTTTTTCAACATTCATTTGGCTATTCGGGGTCTTTTTGGTTCCATACAAACTTTAGGATTGTTTGTTCCAGCTCTGTGAAAAATGTTGATGGTATTTTGATAGGGATTGCATTGAATGTGTAGATTGCTCTAGGTAGCATAGACATTTTAACAGTATTTGTTCTTCCAATCCTTGAGAATGGAATATTTTTCCATTTCTTTTTGTCTTCCTCAATTTCTTTCCTAAGTGTTCTATAGTTTATAGAGGACAGATCCTTTACCTCTCTGGTTAGGTTTACTCCTAAGTATCTTATAGTTTTGGGTGCAATTGTAAATGGCATCAAATTCCTTATCTTTCTTCTGTCTCATTGTTAGTATATAGAAATGCAACTGACTTCTGTGCATTGATTTTATATCCTGTCAGTTTGCTGAATACCTGGATCAGTTCTAGCAATTTGGGGGTGGAGTCTTTTGGGTTTTCTACATAGAGTATCATGTCATTTGCAAAGAGTTAAAGTTTGACTTTTTTGCCAATTTAGATGCCTTTTATTCCTTTTTGTTGTCTGATTGCTGAGGCTAGGACTTCCAGTACTATGTTGAACAACAGTGGTGACAGTAGACATCCCTGTCATTTTCCTGACCTTAAGGGAAAGATCTCAGTTTTTCCCTGATAAGGATAATATTTGCTATGGGTTTTTCATACATGGCTTTTATGATATTGAGGTATGTTCCCTCTATCCCTACATGGCAGAGTGCTTTTATCAAGAAAGGAAGCTGTATTTTGTCAAATGCCTTTTTGATCTATTGAGATCATATGGTTCTTGTCATTTCTTTTATTAATGTGGCATAACACATTGATTTAAAGGTGTTGAACCACCCGGGCAGCCCAGGAATAAATCCCACTTGGTCGTGGTCAGTAATCCTATTAATGTACTGTTGAATCCTATTGGCTAGAATTTTTGCACCCATGTTCATCAAGGACATTGGTCTGTAATTCTCCTTTTTAGTGGGGTCTTTCTCTGGTTTTGGGATCAAGGTAATGCTGGCCTCATAAAATGAGTTTGGAAGTTTTCCTTCCATTTCTATTTTTTTAGAACAGTTTCAGAAGAATAGCTATTAATTCTTCTTTAAATGTTTGGTAGAATTCTGCAGAGAGGCTATCTGGCCCTGAACTCTTGTTTCTTGGGAGACTTTTGATTACTGATTCAATATCTTTGCTGGTTAGGGTCTGTTCAGGTTGTTTATTTCTTCCTGTTTCAGTTTTGATATTTTATAGGAATGTATCCATTTATTTCAGATTGTCTAATTTGTTGGCATATAGTTGCTCATAATGTTCTTAAAATTGTTTGTATTTCCTTTGTACTGGTAGTGATCTCTCCTCTTTCATTCATGATTTATTTATTTGGGTCGTCCTTTCTCTCCTTTTTGATAAATCTGGCCAGGGGTTTATCAATCTTATTAATTCTTTCAAAACACCAGCTCCTAGTTTTTTTTATCTGTTCTTACTGGGTTTTTTTTTTTTATTTCTATATCATTGATTTCTGTTCTAATCTTTATTACTTCTCTTCTCTTGCTGGGTTTAGGTTTTATTTGCTGTCCTTTCTCCATCTCCTTTAGGTGTAAGGTTAAGTTGTGTATTTGAGACCTTTCTTGTTTCTTGAGAACCTCTTGTATTGCTATATACTCCCCTCTTAGGACTTCCTTTGCTGTATCTGAAAGGTTCTGAACTGTTGTGTTTCATTTTCATTTGCTTCCATGTATTTTTTTTATTTCTCCTTTAATTTCCTGGTTGACCCATTCATTCTTGAATAGGATGCTCTTTAACCTCCATGTATATGTGGTCCTTCCAAATTTTTTCTTGTGGTTGACTTCAAGTTTTAAACTACTGTGGTCTGAAAATATGCATGGCATAATCTCAGTCTTTTGGTACTGATTGAGACCTAATTTGTGACCCAGTATGTGATCTGTTTGGAGAATGTTCCATGTGCACTTGAGAAGAATGTGTATTTTGCTGCTTTAGGATGGAATGTTCTGAATATATCCGTGAAGTCCATCTGGTCCAGTGTGTCATTCAAAGCCCTTGTTTTCTTGTTGATCTTCTGCTTAGATGAGCTGTCCCTTCCTGTGGGTGGGGTGTTAAAGTCTCCTACTATTATTGTATTATTATCAATGAGTTTCATTAATTTTGTTATTAATTGGTTTATATATTTGGCTGCTTCCAAGTTAGGGGCATAAATATTTACAATTGTTAGATCTTCTAGTTGGATAGACTCTTTTATGATATAGTGTCCTTCTTTATCTCTTAATACAGTCTTTGGTTTAAAAATCTAGTTTGTCTGGGGCACCTGGGTGGCTCAGTCAGTTAAGTGTCTGCCTTCAGCCTCAGGTCATGATCTCAAGGTCCTGGGATTGAGTCCCACATTGGGCTCCCTGCTCAGCAGGGATCTGCTTCTCCCTCTCTCTCTGTCATCTCTCTCATTTTCACTCTCTCTCAAATAAATAAATAATCTTTTAAAAAATAAAAATGAACAAACAAAATCTATTTTATCTGATACAAGGATTGCTACACCAGCTTTCTTTTGATGTCTACTGGCATGATAAATGGTTCTCCCCTCCCTCACTTTCAATCTGGAAGTGGCTTTGGGTCTAAAGTGAGTCTCTTGTAAACAGCATATTGATGGGTCTTGTTTTTTTATCCATTGTGATACCCTATGTCTTTTGATTGGAGCATTTAGTCCATTTACATTCAGAGTAATTATTGAAAGATATGAATTTAGTGCCATTTGTATCACCTGTAAAGTTGCTGTTCCTGTAGACTGTCTCTGTTCCTTTCCAGTCTTTGTTACTTTTGGGCTCTCTCTCCACTCAAAGATTCCCTTTAATATTTCTTGCAGGGCTGGTTTAGTGTTCACAAATTCCTTTAGTTTTAGTTTGTCCTGGAAACTCTTTATCTCTCCTATTCTGAATGACAGCCTTGCTGGATAAAGTATTCTTGGTTTAATATTTTTCCCATTTAACATGTTGAATATATCATGCCAGTCCTTTCTGGCCTGCCAGGTCTTTGTGCACAGATCTGCTGCCCCCTTATGTTTCTACACTTGTAGGTTAAGGACCTCTTGTCCAAGCTACTTTCCAGATTTTCTCTTTATCTTTGGAATTTGCAAGCTTCACTATTATATATCAAGGTGTTGACCTATTTTTATTGCTTTTGAGGGGATTTCTCTGTGCCTCCTGTATTTGGATGCCTGTTTCTTTCCCTGGATTAGGGAAATTCTCAGTTATAATTTGTTCAAATAAACCTTCTGCCCTTCTCTCCTGTTCTTCATCTTCTGGGACCCCTATTATCAGGATATTATTTTGCTTTATAGAATCACTGAGTTCTCTAAGTCTCCTTTTGTGGTCCATAGTTTTCTTTCTCTCTTCTTTTCAGCTTCCTTATTTTCCATCATTTTATCTTCTATATCACTGACTCTTCTGCCTTGTTCATCATCGTTTTTAAAGCCTCCATTTGGGACTGCATCTCAATAATAGCATTTTTAATTTCAACCTGACTAGATTTTAGTTCTTTTATTTCTACATTAAGGGATTCTCTAGTGTCTTCTATGCTTTGTTCAAGCCCAGTCAACTTTATAATCATCTTAAATTCTAGTTCAGACATCTCACTTATAGCCATATTGATTAAATCCCTGGCAGTGAGTACTACCTCCTGCTCTTTCTTTTGAGGTGAATTTCTCCATCTTGTCATTTTGTCCAGAAAAGAAAGGAAGAAAAAGAAAAAACAACAACATCAACAAAACTGCAGGAAGTGTTTCTGGTATATGTTGTGCACACTCTGCTGTTGGGTTTTGGCTACCCTTTCCCATTGGTTCTTCCTCTACAGAGCTCCTCCTTGCTTGTAGTGGGGAGTGTTTGGAAGTTTAAGTAAGCATGCTTTGATTTATTTGTCAAGATAAGCCTGTAAAAGAAAAAAGAGAACAAAAACCAATAAACAAAAACAGCCTGATCCAAGACAAGAGAAAAGGAAAAGGAACAAAACTGCAAACAGACAAATAAAAATCTATAAGCCTGATTCTAAAAAAATAAGAAAGAGAGAAGGAAAAAAAGGTAGGGAAAGAAGAAAAAAGAAAAAAAAAAATAAGAAGCCTGATCCAAAAAAATAAGAGAAGGAAACAAACCAACAAATGAACAAAAAATTATAAACCTGATACAAAAAAAAAAGGTTAAAGAGAAAAGGAAAAAAAAAGAAATAAATATATATATACAAAATAGAAGATAAAAATAAGAAATAGAAAAAGAACTTTAAAATTTTTAAAAATTAAGAAAAGAAAAATAAAGAAAAAAAAAGAAACAGCAAGCCTGCTCTTATTTCCACTGGAACCTGATGTTTTGGAGCATTCTTTAATCAGTAGACTTGGTAGATGCGGTGACCTCTGTTGGTTTCTAAGGGAGAGGCCTGCTGGGCTGGCTCACAAAGCCAAGTTGCCCTTGTAAAGATGCCCCTGCCAGGCGCAGGAGGGTGGGATTTAGTGTAGGGGACCCCAGCCTCCACTGGAGGTACTGTGTTTCTTTCTGAAGTCCAGCTGTGTTGGTGAGAGGGCAAGTGGAGAAGGAAGAATATGGCTTTACCCCACCTTCTAAGATGTCCCTGGGGAGGGGAACTCCTGGCCACTGCTGTTCAGGAGGCCTTCTTAGAAAATCGAACAATCTCCTGTGTCCCTGGCTTTTGTTAGTTCCCTGCCCTAACCTGTCTGTGCCTGGGCCATCGGCTCACCCGGAGCCACAGATCTGTATTTTATCTCTGGCCAGTGTCTGGGATTCAAAACTCCAAGTGTTAAAGGGCCTGGTAAGGTACGGACCCACTTCTGTCCTCCGAGGAGGCTTGGAGTGAGCCCACCACTGTCCTGTCCCTGAAAGGTAGTCGCACAGTGTGCGGGCAGAGGCTAGAGTTTATTGTGAGGCTCAGTGGAAAGCTGGAACCAGGTTATCTGCCATCTGTGGGTGACTCAGTCTCCTACCCCGTTCTGTCCCAGAAAAGCTTGAGTCTATTGCGGCAGACAGCGAAAAGCAGCAGCCAGGTTATCCGCAGTCCGCCCGTGTCTCTGCTCTCTGCTCAGTTCTGTCCCAGAAAAGCAGCTCCTCGGTGTGCACACGGTGGTTTAAGCCTATTGTGGCTCACAGTAAAAAGCTCCTATCAGGTTTTCTGCCCTCTGTGCACACCTCTGGCCCTGCTGTTGAGCACCACTCACTGGCTCCCCGCTGGCCTTTTGTCCTTGGAGAGGCAGAACATGCTCTTCCAAATGCACTCTGGGAAGGGAAGCCATCTCTCCCTGTGCAATGCAGGGGAGCTCCTCGCTGGGCTTACTGTGTGATCCCTACCCACTATGCTCTCTCTCTGTCCCACTCTCTTCCTCTCCCTGACTATGCTCAGTGAAAGGTTTCCCTCACATTTGCAGCCACCTGGCTTTCCTCCCCCCCAATTCATAGCTACTGAACCTCGCATCTACCATGTTCTCTCCCTCCAACTGCGCAGATGGTTTTCTTAATCCTCGGATCATATTCCTAGTTGTTTAAAATAGTTGGATGTTGATCTAGCTGTGTTTGTAGGAGGAGGCAAGTTCAGGGACCCCTACTATTCCTCCATCTTAACTCCACCCCTATATCGATCTTTTTATATACTTTTCTCTAAATGTCAAAAATCTCTAAAATACCTGATTAAGAAAAAAAGATCAGAACCTAATGACTTCTAAGGAAAAAGGAAAAGCAAAAATATTGGGAATTCATCATGACATTAAATTACCAGTTGAATGTACATATAAATGGAAAAAGGAACCATCCCAAATAGTATATTAAAACTTTTGTGCCTCGGAACTTTTCTGTAAATTCATTAATTCTACTTTTGGATGAAATTCTCCCAGAGGGAAGTCACAGTTCTCTTTGTATCCCAAATGCTATCACAGTGGTTGGAACATAGCAAGGTCATAATAGTGGTTTATTAGAATCAGAACCATGAACTTAGATGATCTAATATAGGAGAAAAATGAACAGAAATTATAATAGTATGTGAAATATTAAAAACTTAAAATATTTCATGCCACAAATGGGCTCTAATATATAATTTTTCATACTGTTATTCCCCTTCGTTAGGTTTTCAAATCAACATTGTTTTGCCTCTTTCATTTCAGTCTTGTAAATATACAAAAAAAGTTATTAAAATATTTGAGATGTGGCATATTAGAAAGATAGTAACAACTGAAAAAAATAAATAAAAGACACTTAGAGAAATTACCTTGTATACAAGATAAAGAGAGAAATTACATAAGAACAAAAGTAAAAGTTAACTTCATTAAAAATTTAGCTGATACACAGTTCATCTATTTCACTGTGGCAAGCCATCAAAATAATTATGATTCCATGAATGCAATCTAATCTCAGGTGAATGCTAAAAAGTCTGTCTTCCAATTAGCACATTAGCAGGACTTGCTTAATTAAATCAACTGAATTCCAGTAGAAGAAAAGCCCCCTAAGTGTGCACTATGAGACTCATATGAAGAAACAGATGTAATCATGTATTTACAATGCACATTAGGAAATTGTTGGCAAATGTTTAATATGTAATTTTTTTCTTTATATACAGCAAATCAAAGGTCTAGGAAAGGTCTTAAACCCTAGTGAAATACTCAAATGTGCAAATTCTGGTTTTAAAAATCTATTCTGTTAATGCTTCTTTTATAATTAAGCAATAATGTCTTAAAAGCATATTTCTAGAATTGGATGTGGGACCATAAAAATAGGTAAATTAATTTTCTAAATATAAATGCCATATTAGAAAGTAATTAGAAAGTCCTCAGAGATATTTATCACTAAATTACGTGCTGCTTCCTTTGTTTTCTACTGTGTAGGGAACTGTTTTACTTTTCTTTGAACATCTTTTCCATACTAAACATTACATATATTTAAAAATTAATGATACCTTACTGTATGAAAGTTATTTTTAACTTACATATAATTATTTTTTAAGTTCTGAAAGATTTTTTAAGAAAAGATAAAACAATAAAATGCATAAAATCTCATTTTTCCTTTCAATTATTACTAATTAAATAATATTTCATAAAAGTTTGCATTTTATATAGATGAGAATTACAAATGTATTTGCTTCCTGCAAAGAGATTCCTATGCTCTCTTAGTCTGGAAATAAGCAAGAGAGAACAGAAAAACTGTGGAGTAGAACACAGCAGCATTTGAATGAAATGTTTCCATAAAAGATCTGTATTTTGTAGCAACGGCATCAGATCCATTGAAAGCTTCTATTTCTGTTAAAAAGAGAAGGAAAGAAAGAAAAGATGGCAAATGAAAAACTAGTAAGACAAAGTATGCCCAAATAGGAAATAGCACAGATGAAAGAAGATTCTCTTGATGTATCAGCAAAACTGGCAAGATTTATTTCATCTGTGAGAGCACAGTATAGGAAATAAAGCCTTAAGAAAAGAATCAGGATTCCTGATTTCTAGTTCAGGGTCTGTTACAATATAACTGGAACATTAGGGAAGCCCCAAAATCAAAGCTCTCCTGATCCATCTCTCCCTTTTAAAAGTTCAAGAAAATAATTTGATATTGATATTAATAAAGGACCAAGAAAAAGTCTGTGATACTTACATGCAAACACACACACATACTCGCACACACACACACACACACACACACACAGAAACCTACACAAAGATATTATAAAAGAAAACAAGATGCAGAAAACCATCCCTACAGACAAGATGGCACTCTCAGAAAGACATGTGTACAAAATAATTAAAAACTGTAACCTAGTATATACCTATCTGGGTTGGTCAAGAAAACAGAGCTATGAAAACTATTACAGAAATACAAAGTTTAATGAGAAAATTAAGGCTTACATCAATGTGGGAGGTCTAGTCAGAGAGCTGGAAGGCTCTAGTCAGAGAATTGAAGATAGAGTCACAATGGTAGCCCAGAACAATGGAGTTGGCAAAGAAGTCAGCACTCACAGAAAAGTCTGAGAAACTGCTGGATCCAGTGACCACAACTATAAAATAGGAATTTGTGGAAAGATCTCTAAAACTACTGCAAATGGGCATCATGACATCCCCAAAATAATGACTTCTATTTTATTCTACATTCCAAATATCATGTGAGATTCTCTACTATCAAACTCTAACCTGGAGCCATACAGAGAATAGAAAGTATTGGTGGTACTCAGTTGACCACATGCAATCCAGAACACCCAGTATTTCAAGCTAAAAATTAAGGAAATGTTATGATGTTAAATAATGATATTAATTATATAAATAAAATGATAGAACTCAGGAAAGCATAGAAATGAATCAAAAGCTATTTCGGAATTGAAGAATAAATTTGAATGAACAGGAGAATACCATATATAATGTCTTAAGATGAAAATAAGGTTTATTTTTAAAAATTAAAAAGAAGAAAGAAAAGTATTCAAGGCAAAATGACAAAAATATAGAATAGTCAAATATCAATGTGCTTATATGAAGAAAACAAGGAAGTGGAAGAGAATACACACCAGTGCCTATAATTCAAGAAAACCTTCTTAGGAAAAAAAAATAAAACTACATATATGAAAAGCACAGTACTTACCTGGGAAAACATTTTCCAGAGTGGACAAAATTAAAGTGAAATTACTAAATTTTATTTATTTATTTTTTAAGGCTTAATGTCATTTTAATTTTTTTGTATTATTTGTTTCAGGGGTACAGTTCTGTGATTCATCAGTCTTACACAATACACAGTGCTCACAACACATACCCTCTCCAATATCTATCTCTCTCTTATACACACACACACACACACACACACACACACACACACTTATATCTTAGGCACTCAGGCAAAAAACCAGAGCCCTTTAAGGGGAATGAAAATAAGACTTTTATCAGACTTTTCAACAGTAGTGTTTTATGCCAACAGAAAACAGTAACATATTTAAGACAGTCAAGGAAACAACCTGTGAGTCAAAGATTTTAAATGCAGCCAAAGCAATTGTCAAGTATAAAGGTAACATAAAAGTTGTTATCAACATGCAAAAACTGAGGGTATAATGTTCCCATGAGCACTTCCTATTGAATCTATTGAAAAATGAGCTTCAAAAAGCCAAAATGATTGGAGAGACATTGACATATGGACAGGTGGAGACTTGTAAATGTATACTCTTGGAAGAAGGAAGACTAAAAGATAATTTTAGTGGAGAGATTATACTTCCTTCTTTATTCTCCACATCTAACTACTTAATAAGACTTATTGATCTGATTCTTGGGTCTAATTACCTTTCTCCACCTTCACTGCCAACAATTTGGCTTAGGTCACAATCATCATTTTCTTGGATTAGAGCAATGACCTCTTAGTGTAAGCAGAATTGTTTCCCAAAATATCCAGGCCCTAATTTGTGTTTGAAAGATATCCTGGAATTTGTGAATATGTCACATTACATAGCAAAAAAGACTCTGCAGATTTAAATAAGGTTATGTACCTTAAAATAGGGAGATTATCCTGAATTATTGATTGGGCTCATTTAATAACATGAACCGTTAGAAGCAGAGAACATTCTCTGGGTGGTGTCAGAAGTCAAAGAGATTTGAAATGTGAAAAGGATTCAACATGCTATAGCAGATTGAAAGATGGAGTAGGTTACATGAGAAGGAATGTAGCTGATCTTAAGTAGCTGTGAGAGGCTCTCCTGGTTGATAGCAAGGAAACAGGGACTTCACTCTATACCTTCAAGGAACTGAATTCTGTCAACCACCTGAATGAGTCTGAAACAGATTCTTCCCCAGAACCTCCTAAAGGAACATGATTACGCCAACATCCTGATTTGGGCCTTATGAGACCCTAAGCAAAGAACCAGCTGAGATAAACTGCTACTGGACTTCTCACCCACAGAAACTGTGAGACCATAAATGGATGTTGTTCTAAGCTGCAAAATGTTAGGTAGTTTGTTATAGCGCTTATAGAAAGCTAATACATTTCTTTACTGATGGTGTTGATTCCTGTGTATCCCACTCCAATTCATTCTCTAGTGACTGCCAGTGTAATCTTTCTAAAATTAAATCTATTTTTATCATGCATCTGCTTAAAACCACCACTTAAACCTCAATGCCTTCTAAATAAAGTTCTAAGTCCTGTGCATGACCATACAAGAACCTTGCTTGATATAGTATCTGTTTATTCCTCCAGCCTTATTCAATCATCATAATTTCCTCACACTATGCTCTAAATATTCTGTTATTTTTATTCCTAAAAATTGCAAAGCAAAGAGCCTTTGTACATGCTGAACACTACATAGAAGACCCTCTTTTCATTCAGCTACCTTAGCCTGCAGGACTCAGATTAATATTACTAAACATCCTCAGTAATATCCAACCCCTCAGGCTGGGTTAAATAGACTGCCTATATTTACTCCTATCGGAGTTCCATCATTATTTATCACAAAATTGCTTATATTTTTCAGTTTTCCCCACCAACATTCAAGATATGGAATAGATTTGGTGTTTTATTCTTCAAAGTAATTCAAGTAATGCTTGTCATGAAAAAAAATGGAAGGTAGAATTTTAAAGAATCTGCTGATTTGAAATAGATTAAAAGAGGAAAGTTAAAGTAATAAGCAACTATTAAATGGAATCTTAATTTTTCTAGATTGGTGGTATAATTTCTTCTGCCTTTATAAAATTTAAGAATACCATATTTTTAGTCATTTGAAATTATTTTGAATCTACTTCAAAATGCTTTCCCTTAGGAGTATCTCTGAGAAATATGTATCATTTTTTGGTTAGGCATTATTTTCTAAGTACAAAAATACCAAATTTGTGATCTCACTTCAGTTTCCTCAAAAAAGTAGTCTGTTTCTAGCTAACTTTTTTTCTAAAGCCTTTCAATGCAAGAACCTGTCACAGTGCTCCCAGTGAGTCACCATGGTAACTCCAAATGTATCCCACCATGACAAAGATAAGGTCCATCATGACTGTTATGACAAGACCACCGAGAGCGTGATTAATGGGTGAAGGCAGTGCAAAAGGGTCCGTAAAAATGCTATCATATTTGAAATCTAGAGAACAATATAGAGTGTTACCATTCACAAGATTAGTCACACTAAATTTTAAAAATATATTATTTTTTTATTTTTATTTATTTTTTTAAAAGATTTTATTTATTTGACAGGGACACAGCGAGAGAAGGGACACAAGCAGGGGGAGTGGGAGAGGGAGAAGCAGGCTTACCAAGCAGGGAACCCAATGCGGGGCTCGATCCCAGGACCCTAGGATCATGACCTGAGCCAAAGGCAGATGCTTAATGACTGAGCCACCCAGGTGCCCCCCAAAATATACTATTTTTTTTAAGATTTTATTTATTTATCTGACAGAGAAAGACACAGTGAGAGAGGGAACACAAGCAGGGGGAGTTGGAGAGGGAGAAGCAGGCTTCCCGCAGAGCAAGGAGCCCGATGTAGGGCTCAATCTCAGGACCCTGGGATCATGACCTGAGCCGAAAGCAGACGCTTAACGACTGAGCCACCCAGGTGCACCACAATATATTATTTTTTTAAAAAGGAAAAAGGATGTTAGCAAAAGATAAAGTTCTTATGATTCTCTTGGAAGCCAAGATTTGTCAAACACCATGCTAGTAAAAATATTTGATTCTAAATATAAAGAAATCCAAAACAGGAATGATAAAAATTAGCTTAAAAGATAAATGATATACAAATATAAGAAAACAAAATAATATTGCTCTGCCTTCATTGTGTTCATGGAAATCAATGAATAAAAACATTGATATAGGCATATCTCCTTCATGGATTCATCACAGAAAGCTGCAAGTCAAATCACGGAGTTCTGCCTTGAATCTCTCAGAACAATACCATACGCTAATATTCACTCAATTGAATATTCACTGAATTGGGAAGAAGGCTACTAAACTGTTAGTCAGCAATTCTAATCCAATATACCCTCACAGAAACAGAAAACAAAGTCACCTTCAAAGGAGAGAGAACTTTTACTAAAGGCCCATGCCAGTTTCTGATTCACATGAGGAATGTGATATAGATAAGACTAGCTTGTTAGTTGCTATTTGAATCTGTCATTTTAGTACTCGTGAAGATAATAGCAGAATTCAAACACTAACTGCTAATTATGCTGATTTTTATTAAATTTGGCAAAAGGGTGCCCAGCACGGACATATTAAACTACTTTCAAACCATATGACTGAAAAGATTCTTCTATTTACAGTCATTATGTTTAATTTTTATTTTTTAATACTGGCACTAACCAAAGTCTAGATAAAGTCAGCCAGTGATTCCAGTACAAAATATTTTTCAAATGTTCATGCCTAAATGATAAAAAAGATACTTTCATTAAAAATACTTGAACTTCAAGGTATTATGTAAAATAAAAAATTATAGTTTCACAAATAAAAGGATTTTTAAAGTGCATTAATCACATAAACAAAAGATTGTATTGGTAACTCAAAAATAATAAGTCTAAAGAAGTCAAATTTCCTAATCTGTATTATAAAATGGATTCCAATGTCTTCTAAACTCCCAAATTCCCATACTTTTCTAATTTATAAAGAATATTGTTTCATCTTTACTAAGTTTACAGATATTGAACTGGTTGAGAGGACTCAGAAGACTAAAATAAGGCAGCAAAACTTAAAAACTACTTGGACAAAGTTTCTATTAATGCTGCTAAACCTAATTCAGATATGAGTTGATATTTGTTAAAACTATTATTCATCTTTCAAATTGTGAGACATTTCAATTTCTTATTAGTAGCCCTAAAAGACTTTCTAAATTAATGTGGAGATTAGTTACCTGATATCCACACTGGTTCTGATAAAAGATAAACACTGGTTTGAACACAGGTTCAAAAAGAAAAAACTATATTTTATAATCTAAATTATTTAGTTGGCACTTTACAAAATTATACCTGTAGGATTTGCAAACTTAGCCTCTACCAAGAAGGTAATGAATAGAAGACAGTCATCTAAATAAAGACCAATTTAAGTACATGATGATGCCATTTGGCCTGGGAAACATTTTAATTTCCTTCAAGTGCACACAACAGCATCTTTTCTGACCTTCTAGCCTGAGAGGTTGTGGTTTCATGGGTAAATTAAAATCAGCCCCAACCTGACTTTACACAATCCTAACTCAAGTTAGTCCTCAATTTCCAGCTGCAGCACTCGCTCTGGGTCCAAGGCAATGATGGCAAATGTATTCTGAGTTTGTTTGGAATTCTTGGGCTATATTTTCTCTGAACAAGAGAGCCTAGATGCTAGACAAGATGTTATGGTTTGTATGTGAAAGGTCTCCTGGGTCAATCAATGAATATCAAAGTTATTTCAATTGGTTTGGCTAATTGTTGCCTACTTCAACATAGATTGGCCCTATAATATTGTCAAAACCAATCCCTAGCTTTATGGAGAAAGACATCCTTCCCCACACAATGCCAGCTCTTTTGACCTCTGCAAATATCTTACTTCTGGAACTATAGCCAGAGATCAAATGCTCCACTTGGAAATCATAATTATATGACTTGGAGGATTCCTTGCAACCTTTGTGACATTACTTTGAGAGAGGTTGGCATCTACTCAGTACCCCGTAATGTATGAGACAGACTCAGAAGCGTAGTATGAACAAAGGCAAATAAAGCTGTAAAGCCAGGTGATAATAGTGGTAGTCATTCTGGGGAAATATTTAGAACTGAGAGTTTTTCACTTATTTAATACTGCACACATCTAACTAATATAATCAACAACACAACACTTCAAAAGACCTAAGGCCATTGGAGGCAGCCAATGAAAGGAGTGGTAGCAACTATGACCATGTGTTATTGAAAGCAATACATTAACTCAAGAAAGTTCTACACAAGTTGCTGCAAATAACAGTAATAATAATAACAATAATAACGCAATACCTTTTTTTGCATGCTACATTACTTTTCACATAGTATAAATGTTCTGGATTTCACAACATTTATTATTATTACTATTATTATTGTTATTGGCATGGTATCATATTTAAATAACATGACAGAATATCAGATAAAAGTAAGAAAAATCAGGTTTCCGAATTTCTCATTTCAAAAACTCAGATTGTATATATTGTGTCCCTCTTCTTGTTGCATACCTGTAATTTTGCTTTAGGAACAAAACTCGACTAGCAAAAACACATACTTTGCTGATCACAATTTGAACATTACAAGATTACTATATAGGAGGCTAAATAAGTTAAGCATGATCACAAATTTAAAAATCCAAGATTCCCAAGATTTGTCATTGTTATACTATTTTCTTGTCTGCTTCGTGGACTAATAAACTATGTGAGTCCTCAAGGCTCCTCTGGATCCTAATACAAAGTAACTAAAGCTGTTAAAAGGGTAATTGTCTTACATTCTAACTATGTGAAAAGATAATCCTTTGGAAGCAGTAAATTTCGCTATATTTTATATTGCCAGCCTAAAAGAGAGAAATTAAACTAATCATGATAACAAGAGCTCAGTTCAGATTGCTTTCACACTTCAAATGAAAACAGCATCAGTAAGAGTAAAAAAAAATAAAAAGAAAAACTAAGTTAACAATCTCATGAATGTACCCTACCACCTAGAATCACAGTATGTATATTGTTATATATTGTTATAAGTATATAAAATGATGGAACAATCCATAAAAAGTAGTTTTACACTGTACAGAATATTGTGCAGTACAATAGATTCCAAACTACAAATTTTTTTCACATCTTTTATTTCATTGACTCATATTTCATACAACTCTTTACTGCAACTTCTTTCAGCTATAAAATTGCAGCTTTTTGTACATTGTCTTTCTTTCCAATATGAAAGGAATATCTAAATATTATGATTTATAACAAATTAAAACTTCATACTATTATACAAATAGTTTCTGTCTGGGAAATTGATTTAATGTGATAGAACTACTACCATCACTAGTTTTGCTAAAATGAATGAATGAATGAATGGGCATGTTATTAACTTGTATTTTAAGGAAACTGGGTCAAATCTATAAAAATTCTGATTAAAAGCTTTAGCTGCTTAAATTAATTTAATAATAATTTGATGAGCACTTTTAAGCTCAAAATATCCTTTTACCAAGCATATTATAGAAAAAGCACAGAATAGAGGCATAAAATAAAAGATGGATCCTGCTGGAGGAACTTAGAAAAAAGTTACTCAACAGAAATGAGTGGTAGAAGGAAGCAGAATCTTGGGTCCAGGTACTGAATAAATTCACTGGGAATATATTTCCTCATGTGAATAAAAAGAATGGAGTCACAAAAGTAGAACTGGTATTCAGGTACCAAGACATCCCAGTAACTAGTTCTTGACCAAATAGACTTCTTTCTTCAAAAATAACAATGGGGTACACTGGAAAAGTCATCATCAAAATGGACAAACAATGGCTTAACCTTGGTAGTTGCAACATGAGTGTTTTGACAGTAAACAGGCTGTTTCAGCTCCTCAGCTGGGGTATAGGAAATATGTGATTGGAGTAGCAACACCCTGCAACAGGTGGGGTAGCACTGATAGCAACAGTTCATGTATTTTTAAAAAGACCAGTGCATGCAACCTTTAGGATATTTTATGAAGCATTGAGAGAGTTATAGCAGCAATTTGGGGGAAGGATAGTAACTCCAAAATTTCCCCTTTCTAATCCTGAGAAAAGAAATTAGAAAGCCTGTGACTAGTTTATATCTCAACTCTACCCTAAACTAAGGGCCTACTATAAGATTAACAGGCAAAACTAATTCTTACTTCTAAAGAACATTTTAAAATTATTTAAAACTTAAGTTGTTTTAAAAAACTAAAATAATTCTCTCTCTCCCTCTCAGCCCCTCCCCCCACTCATGTTCTCTCACTCTCTCTAAAAAAATAAAATAAAAAGTAAAAAGCTAAAATAAGATAATTTTGTGTCTTCCCAATTTCTTTTAAATTCTCTCACACAACTCAACTATATTCAAAAGAGAGTGGAGGGTCAATAATATGTATTTTCTCCTGTAAAATTAGGCAATATTAAAGGAATATAAATTTCTCATTTTATTTTATTTTTTTAAAGATTTTATTTATTTGACAGAGAGAGACACAGCAAGAGAGGGAACACAAGTGGGGGGGGAGAGGAAGAAGCAGGCTTCCCACCGAGCAGGGAGCCCCATGCGGGGCTTGATCCCAGAACCCTGGGATCATGACCTGAGCTGAAGGCAGATGCTTAACAACTGAGCCACCCAGGCACCTCATAAATTTCTCATTTTAAACAGAGTAGTTTTTAGAGTAACCTGATTTTAAAAAGAATAGCATTATAAAAAAACAAATATAACTGTTAGACACCAGTAATTTTTTTAATAGTTTGCCTCTATATAGTACAACTTTGATACTTTACACAATTAAGGAAAAACTGAGAATCAACAAAAAAATTTAAAAAGGGGGATAAAAAAAGATTAAGGTAAATAAAAAATATTAACCTTAAACACACATAAAACCTGGAGCTAGGCTTACTGACTTAGATCACATAATCTCTTTTTCTTTTTAGAAAAGGATTGAGTCCCCATGGAAGAAAATACCTCAAACTTTTTGAGAAAAACAGGTCTCTCTTAGGTAATCAGATAGAGTAAAACAAGGTGATAAAACAGACATGACTTCAGGGATAGTTTTAGAATAAGTAAAGAAACCTCATTTACAGGCATTATTCCATTCCATTATTCCATTCCATTTGAATAGTTCCATTCAAACCAAAGCAACTGCTTCTGGTTCCTAGTTTCAAAAATAGAGTAAAATTTGTTTTCTAAAATAATTTACTTCCTAAAGTAAGAATTACCTCCTGTCTACTTTGGCTATAACTTTGTCTTCCAGAACCTTTTTTCTTATGATCATCTCCAAAGGGTTCAGCATTTCCTTCCTGAGTTCATTTACCACAGGATTCCCAGTTAACTGCTCTACCCAAAGTCTTAACCTTACTCTTCAGCTGCCAGCCTACATTAAGTAATGCTCAGTGCGATCCTCAGTCATCTCTATGACTACTAGTTTACATTTCTGAATTGAAGTCTTCCTTGATCAGGAAACCAGTTCAGGAAACTTTCATAGATTTTCCAATATTGTTATTCCTGTTCAGAGGCCTGCATCTCAACAGTAACCACCAGCCTGGGCTGGCGAACAAAAGTAGGTCAAAGAGTAAGAAATAGATCTCCAAATTGTCAAAAAGAAAAAAAATTAATTTTAAAAAATTATTGCAGTTCAGTTGCCAAGAAAAAATTCTAAAAAGTGATTAAGAATATTTGATGTCATTTGCACTCCTAATCTTGATTCTCAATTTTACATTTTTCAGCCATCTTGTGAATTTTTTTAAATAAATGTAACCAAATGCTAGATAAGGAAATCCTACAACTCAAACAGAAAATAAGAATATATTATTTATTTCAAAATCAGATTAATATTGGGCTCAACGTATAACCCCAAAAGAAAATGCGGTTTTAACACATGGTCAAGCAACTGAAATAAGCCTGATGATGATGACTCAGTAACAAGTAAGAAGCTGTACTATTCTGCCAGTAAAAGATGAACGAGGGTTTGTTACTAAAATATCTCCTGGAAAGTGCCTAATTTACACTTAAAATGCTCAAAAGGAAATAAAAGAGCAATGTTTATAATGTAGAAAGAAAATACAAAAATCAAGAGCCTAAGATTACATAATCTTTCAAGAGGTATAGTCAACTTTATGACAGAGTATCCCTTCCTACCCAAGTGAAAAGATCTTGGAACGTGTATGTCTGGTTCTGTATTATACTCTATTAACTATCCAATATGAAATAGAGTGTTTTTATAAGGCCATAATTATGTATCTTCTTAGTATGGCTTAACATATTCTTATCTCACTGCAATGGTTTGCACCATTCCCTTTTTTTCCAGTTTTCCTAACAAACTGGAATTAATAATTGTTAGATTGTTTTAATAAGTGTTAGGCCTAGACTCTGGGATGCTGGTATAGAAGTTCTGTACTGATGTTTATCATGCTAAGTTTCCATCCTAAATTTTTCTAATGAAATCTCCTTTCCTTGTTTATCAGTGAGGTTGTTTTTAGTTGCATATAATAGAAAAAGAAACACAAATGAGCTTAAATAATAAAGCAAATTATGGGCTCACATTACTGAAAAGTCTAGAGCAATGGTTCTCAACCATGTCTGTACTTTAGAATCACCTAGTGAGGTTTTTAAAGAAATATTCTTGCCCAGATCCCAGTGCTCCCTCTCTCCAGAGATGATGCTTCGAATAGTCTTGGGACCTTCATGAGTACACATACATATTTTAACAGGTTCTCAGATAACATCCAATGTATGCACAGGGTTAACTATCACTGTTTTAGAAGAAGGGTGGGCTTCAGATGTCACTTAAATATGATTTCAATTCTATTTCTCTTTGATTCTTTAAGCCGTATTCTCCTCCATGTGTCAATTCCTTCCGTAGGCAGGCTCTCTTCATGATAGAATAATGGTTGCAGCCTTATATGCATCTGTTATACAATCCAGAAGAAGAGAAAGCTTTTTGCTTCAACCAAGAACATAATTCTAGGCTATTCTCTTGTCCATCTTAGTACCTATTCCCACCTGAAACAATCACTGTAGTAAGAGAGAGAATTACACAAATTATCATAATTAACTTAAATCAAGCAACATAAAATTAATATAAAATTTTAAGTCTGGAACTAATGAAAGCTGTAACATTCTAACTGAAGAAAAAGTGTTGATATCCTCCCACAAATTCCTATATAACTCAGAACACACACGGAAAATGAAAAAAATCACAAGTAAATACTATCAAAAATAAACAAGGACAAATGCTGCAAATGTTTGATTTGCAAAAAGAATTACAAAACAAGGTAAGGATAATGGAAAATTAAAAAAACAAAAAACAAAAAACAAAAACACAACCACCTGTGTGTGATATGGCTACAAAATCAGGACCCGTAATCTGTTCTTAAGTTACAATGGATGGTCACTGAATATGTACCCTTAACTTTATATTTATTCCTATAAGAAACTCATTAATTTGAGACTTGAATTATAGGACGTCTTTAGTAATGCATTCCTCACAACAAGTGAAAGATTCTGTATTTTATATTCATGAAATAATGATGGTCAAAATGCTTTAAATCATAAAATATTTATAATAGTCTTTTTTTAATTTTTTATTAACATAATGTATTATTTCATTTAGGGTACAGGTCTGTGATTCATCAGCCTTACACAACTCACAGTGCTCAACATAGCACATACCCTCCCCAATGTCCACAACCCAGCCACCCCTCCCTCCCACCCCCCTCCACTTCAGCAACCCTCAGTTTGTTTCCTGAGATTAAGAGTCTCTGATGGTTTGTCTCCCTCCCCAGTTTCGTCTGGTATCATTTTTTCCTACCTTCCCCTATGATCCTCTGTCTTGTTTCTCAAATTCCTCATATCAGTGAGATGATATGATACTTCTTTTTCTCTGATTGACTTATTTCGCTTAGCATAATACCCTCTAGTTTGATCCACGTCATTGCAAA